>NC_138169.1:42792940-42954939 GCF_964165515.1 Mesoplodon bidens | reverse complement strand
AGTCTGGGTCTAGTGGGAAATCTGTGTTTTGAGGACTTGGCCCAGTGCTGGCTTTGCCAGGCAGTCCCTGGACATAAGTCTCCTGTTCCCCTTGCATTCTCTGGGTGAATCCAAGCAAGTTGCCTAACTGTTCTGAGTCTCAAGTTCCTTTTCTGATAATTTCAGAAAATAACACCTGTCTTGTGGGGCCATTGGGAGAATAAAAAGATGAGTACACAGTAAGACTCAATAAAATATAACCATGATGACTACTATTATATTTATTGATAGTCTCCCCATATGTGAAACAAGAGATTAAATCAGTAGTTTTCAGAGGAATTCTAGAATTCTGAAGGGCTACCAGAACTATTAGAGGATGGGGCTCGAGGTAGCTCACCCTCCAAGATGCTTCTTTTTTTCAGTTCTGTTTTTCTCAGATTTATGAAATTTTATTTATTTTGGGAAAAAAAGAATTCTAAGGCTTTTTTAAAGTGCTTGAAAAATTCTGGACTGGATAATCAGATAATTTTCAATCTTACGAATCTAATTAAAAGATAGTAAGACATTGGAACTCCAATCGCGGGGAGGGGGGATCTCACCTGGCAGGGAGAGTGTGACGGCCTGGCCCCAGAATTCCAGACCCCAAACTTCCTAAGTTTCCTTCACTGGGCTTTGTAAGGACTAGTTCCCTGTTAGAGTAATCTCCAGGATCAGTCTCTCCTCTGATGAACAAATGGTGGTTAAACCCCTCCTGGTGAAATATCTCACACTGTCATCTCTGCCTACGACTGCTTATTCCCCCCAAACTCTCGCATTCATGAAACGGAGGAGGGGAGAGGTAGTTATTAGGAAATACTTCTGGGTACTCCTGTCTCTCACATCTTTTCAATCTAGTTTCAACCCTGGGCATGGACTTAAAACGAAGCTATTCTGGAGGTGGTCTTCAAATGCTTGATGATTAAGGCTCACGCTGTCCTTTGAGGCCATGGGCTGTCTTGTGCACTATTCCCCATGGCAGCTGCTAATCTGGGTTCAGGGTATGGTGGAATAGCCTGGCCTAGAGGTCTGGAGCAGACCCAGCTCCTTCATTTGTTGGCTTAAAAACCTTGGGCAAATAATGTGCATTCTTAAGCCTTGGTTTCCACATCTGAAAAATTAAGGTAAATAATATCTGCCTTGCCCACCCCACAAGACCTTTGTAAAGATCTCATGAAAGAATGGATACAAGAAGCACACAGAACTACACAGAAGGGAAGCCCCAAGGTTACAGAGACCCTCTGAGCTGCCCCTCCCTGAAAAGGTCCAGCTTGGCAGAGAGGGGCCTTGCTCTGGACACGCACGTGGGTCCCTGGGCGTGGGGTGATCTGGAGAAGGCTGGGCCAGGGGGGCTGCAGCTTACCACACGATCCTTCCTCACATCTGATCAGAGCAGCTCACATTCACAGCTTGCCCAGTGTCAGGCAGGTTAGGATGCAAGTGTCCTGGCTGAGATTCCATCCAGATCCATGATTACACAGATAGTGGATCTTACGCCCCTCAGCTTCTCCAAGGCAGAGCTGGCCTTTGGCTCAGTGGGGCCCAAGGCAAGAATGGCTGGGGCCCCTCCTCCACCCGACGCTCCCATCCAGCCCCTGAGGAAGGTGGGTGTGAGTGATCCACAGGCATAGCCACTTATTTGGGCAACATCAGGATGTGGAAAGCCAGAGAAAGCCAAGAGAAGAGGGCTAATGACATGGACCAGGAAACACGTGTGGCTGAACTGACGTGGAAGTAAATGATGTAGGGAAGTGAAACAAGATGAATGTGAAGTTCAATGCAAACTACCTTTGGAGGCTTACCCCGTGGTCCCAGACTCAGACTCCGGAAACCTGGCTCTGCTTCCTACTCTGGGGGCCTTGGGCAAGTCATGTCTCCTCCTCAGGCTTCTCTAAATCTGTAAACTGATGGCGTTGGACCAGGATCTCACTTCTCAAATGGGTGCACTTAACCCCAGCTTGCCCACTGGTGAAAACCTACAAGTTTCTTATCTTCCCGGAATGTCAACTTCACACGACGATGGTGAGGGACAATTTTTTATTTTTTTAAGAGCTTTATGTGATATAATTCATATCACATACAATCCACCCATTTAAAGCATACTATTCAACGGTTTTTAGTATATTCATGGATTGTGCAACCATCACACAATCAATTTTAGATCATGTCCATCACCCCAAAAAGAAACCCTGTACCCTTCAGCCATTTCCTCCCATCTTCCCCAGCCCTGGCAGCCCTAGGCAACCCCTAACCCACTTCTCTGTCCCCACAGATTTGCCTATTCTGGGCATTTCATGTAAGTGGAATCATATAATATGTGGTCTTGGGAGGGTAATTTTTATATGAAACCAAACAGCTGCGTTATGAAAAGCAAGGAAAAAATTACATTCATTTTTAAGTCACAAAAGATATTTCAAAAAACTTTCTCTTAAATCTGACAGCTTCACGGCAAGTTTGTCCCCTTCAGGGACAGTGATTCATGGTGCTGTGCCCCTAGGGCCACTTGGTGGAAATTCTGGGGAGCACTGGACTTAATGATCTTTTATCCTCATCCTAAGTCCAATCTTTAGAAGACACCAAGGCCCAGCCTGATAAACCTACAGAGAGATTTTTCCAGGAGAAACTGCTAGTGACCTTCTGTTACCAGTTCTTCCTTCATCTCCTTATCTGTCCATCTCATCTCTACCCAGAGGTCTGCATTTAGAATAACTGAAAAAATAATCAGAGTACAGCAATACTACAGCTTTCTCTATAAAAGAATGACAGGTTGGGTTGTCCTCCCTGCCCACTCACCCTATAAATTCCCCCAGGTCTTGAGAGGAGCTTCTTGATCTGTTTTATTCACTGAAGTCTCTCCAGTGCCCAGTGCAGTGACTTGCAACATCATAGGGACTCAATAACTATTTGCTGGAAGTAAGAAATGAAAGAAAAGATGAAGGAATTAAAGGAGGGAAGGATAGAGGGAAGGAAGGAGGAAAAGAGGGAAGGAAGGCAGGAGGAAGGGCGGGCCTTGGATAGTGTCATCATACAGGAAGTTAGGCTGTGACAGGCACTCAGCATCAGCGCCAGGACAGTTTGTCTGTCTTCCAGGCTTGACACGCTGAAGGAACTGGCTCCGTCCCTTCAGTTCCATCCAATGGGAAAGAAAAAAAGTAACCATGAGCAAACAAAAGAAACAGGAAGATGAAACAGAGAAGGGACTCAGGGTGCCCTCTGAGAGGGGGCCCAGGAAAGTAGACAGGCAGTTCCATCTTCTGCACCCAGTTCAGGACTGTCTAATAGGGAGTTTCTTTCCAAAGTAAAGTCCTGACCCAACACGAATGCCAAATAACCCCAGGATCCCGCCTTACACTCATGGGCAGGGAAGCAGCTCAGGGCGATTTTGACACAAAGAACCAACAACTCACCAGAAATAGTGGCAAAGAAACATTGAAGCCTGGGACCCAAGGGCCACCAAGGCCATAGAGAAGTGGGTAGTGAACTTCTGTGGATTTGGCCTGTCCCGGTTGCCTGGACCCCTGGCTGCCTGGGCTCCAAGGCTCTAAAGACAAGAAATGAATTAAATAAGTTTTTTAGCTACATAAAATCTATTAATTTAGTCAACAAGGATTACTGTTCTAATCACCAAACTGATGAAACAAAGAAACACAAGAGTAAAGGCCACTTCTTTCCTTTTGTATCACTCAGCTTCTTCTAGGTTACGTTGCATAACAAATGTCCCCCCAAATCTGTGTCATACAACAACAGGTTTCTTGCTCACATGTCACACCTTCTACAAGTCAACTGCAGGTTTTCTTCCATTCTAGCACCAAGGCTGAGGGTGCAGCCCTCCCTGGAACAAGCTGGTCTCGTGGCAGAGAAAAAAGATCCAGAGGACTGGTGGAGACAGGCAATGACTCACAAGTGGCAAATGCCACTTTCACTCACATCTCATCGGCCAGTGGAAGCCATCCACCCAAGCCTATGTCAATGATGTAGAGAAAAACAAAACTCTCACAAGAAGGGCGGCAAATCATTGCAAACAACTGTATGGTCTACCACAGTCCAAACGTGGCCAGAAAGACCATGCTGAACCTCTTGAAGGGCAGAATTGAGACTTTTTCCCTCCGCCCCAGTGTCTGGCAGAGCCTGGTTATAGTAGAGTGTTCAAGAATGAAAGGATGGTGCCCACATTTAAAGGTGGAAAATAAGGACAATGACATTGCCAAGATTAGAAATCAGACATCCTGATATCAGCCTTCTCTCTTCCCATCACCACACCATCCTGAAATGCAGCCACCTAAAGAGCTTTGACCTTGCACATGGCAGTAATCTTGCTTTTCAGAAATCGTTCCTGCCCCAGATCAAGACAACAAAACCAACTGTTGACTAAAGAATTTGAAGATGAAGAGGGGTGAGTGAGTTGGGGGTGGTGGTATTAAACCAGGAAGCATAGCACTTTTAACTTATAAAGTGCTTTTGCATATATTAACTCATTTGACCTTCCCAGAAACCTGGTGAGAAAGCAAAGTTTATTTAGGCTGTTTTTGATGAAGAAACAGTGTTTAAGTAGAAAACAGTGGTTTAGCACACAGGTTCTAGAACCACTCAGCCTGGCTTAAGTCCTGGCTCAGCCCCTTGCTGGCTGTGTGACCTTGGGAACACTGCTTTACCTTGGTTATGCTAATGGACACAGGCAACAGCACTGGTCATTGGGGCAGAGGCTGGAACACACAGGGAGAAGGGGCAGCCAGTGCTTGGGTGCTGTATTCTCCTGGCATGGTGCCCCATGCCTGTGCTCCAGGAGAGACAGACCTCTATCTTTCTACTGGCCATGAAAGGAGCCTTGGAGGGTGAGGGACAAGTCAGGCCGGGGTACTAGGAGGTCTGAACATAGACCTGAGCTGTTCAAGGAGGTGCTGGGAGTGCTGGTGCCCAGGATCTGGAGACAGGGAGCAAGTCAAGACTGTGCACAGCCCTCCCACCTTGGTCCCAGAGACCTTGTTGCCAGGTAACTTGAGGGTCATCCATTGAACAATTCATCTGACATTACATCTGACATTTGGAGTTGGAAGGGCTGGGCCCAGTGCCCTCCTGGAGAGGCTCACAGGGTGGAGGGGGCAGACACACAGGATGTGAGTGTAACACAGTGGGTGTGGTGGATGACTGCACAGAGATGTGAGCCCTCGAGCTGGACCAGTGGCAGGCAGGAGGGATGCTTGACGAGGGAAGAGGCAGGAGCGGACACCTGAGGAGGTGAGGGAGGCTTCCCAGGTCAGGGTCAGACCAGCAAAGCGAGAGCCTGTGCGGGGAGCACTGAGGGGCCTGAGGCTGGGAAGAGCCACCCTGACCTCTGAGCAGAGAACAGATGGAGACCTGGGAGGGGTGCGGGGCCGGGCCTGGGAGCTTATAGGCGCACACCTCATTCTGCATGGATGAGGAGCCAGTGAGGCAGGCCCGGCCACATAATTAGGGGCCCCGTGCAAAATGAAGACGTGGGGCCCCCTTGGTTAAAGAGTGTTCGCAATTTCAAGACAACAGCAAAAGAGCATTATACCAAGTCCAGGGTCCTGAGTGCAGGCCCCATGTGACCACCCAGGCTGCAGCCCTGGGAAGCTGGCTGTGGGTGTGGCTTAGGGAATGAATCCAGACCCAACAGCTGGCAGTTCCCAGTCTTGGCCAGGAAAAGCCTTGTACTTGTCTGTCTTTGCAATACTGCTGTTTTACAGGCACACCTTCATTTTATTAGGTTTCACTTTATTGTACTTCACAGGTATTTTTTTTTTTTTTTTACAAATTGAAGGTTTGTGGCAACCCTGTGTTGTCAGATGATAGTCCACATTTTTTAGAATAAAGTATTTTTAAATTAAGATATGTGCATTTTTTTAGACACAATGCTATTGCACACTTAATAGACTACAGTGTAGTGTAATCATAACTTTTTATGCACTGGGAAACCAAAAAAGTTGTGTGACTTGCTTTATTGCAATATTTGCATTATTGTGGTG
The DNA here is from genome assembly GCF_964165515.1 of Mesoplodon bidens. Classification (NCBI taxonomy): domain Eukaryota; kingdom Metazoa; phylum Chordata; class Mammalia; order Artiodactyla; family Ziphiidae; genus Mesoplodon; species Mesoplodon bidens. The sequence continues at coordinate 42,948,937 of NC_138169.1, read as the reverse complement.
GTGTAGAACCAAACCCGTAATATCTCCAAGGTGTGCCTGTAGTTTTTCTTCAAATAGAAAATTTTTAAATATATTTTAAAATCTTTTATGAGATTTTTAAAATGTTATATGCGATTAAATATACAGATTATTCAACTAAAAGAAACATTTCAGAGACAATTTTTTGAGAATCTCTCTTCTCCAGAGAGGGACAGCTGGAGTAAATCATCAGCGTTGCCCCTGTGGCTGGCATGCAACTTGCTGCTGGGGTCAGGAGCCAGCACTGCCTTGAAAACAGGGTAGTTGACACCTAAGGTTTAAGTTCTGGCAACAGTGGTCTGTCTCCTTTCACATATTTTACATCAAAGCCAGCCAAATTTCTCTGAGGTTCCCTAAGAATTTCTCTCACTATATCCCTAGGAGAAGGTAGAGTTGGAGAGAAGAAATGGTGTTTTTAAAGGGCCAGTGAGGACCCTCCTTTGGGGAGCCTCACAGCCCTTTTCCCCTGAGCCCTGGGCTCGTCCATCAAGGCAAGGCCCCAAGGGATCTTGAATCCTGTCCAGGTTCGCAGTCAGACTCCATGTCCCACAGGATGGAGCCCTGTGGAGAGAAAGCTCTACCTGTGCACTCCCTGCTGAGACCCAGACCCTCTCCAAGTGGACGGCACATGAAGCAGCAAACTTTCAAATATAGATGTGATTTTTTTAGGTTCTGATTTCTCTCGTCCTTGAATTTCTGCCTGGAATGTGAGGAGGTTTCCAAGAAGACTCCAAGCTGTACCCTGAAGTGGAACACGTGGAGTGGGAGCCTGGGCTTCCTACCCAGCTTCACGGAGGGTGTGACCCGGCCCTGCTAAGCCTCACTTTCCTCATCTGTAAAATGGGCATAAAAATACTCTGCTGCCACAAGTCCCAGTGGTGCCACGAGTATGAAGTGGGGAGATGGACACATCCGCACACAGTGAGAGTCTAATAAATGTTGACTGCTGTGATTTCTGCCCAACAGAAGTTTGCTTTAGTTACCTAAAGCAAATATACTCAATCTGGAGGGTTGAGAATGGTCAAGCTGTTAGAAACGGTCTGGATGGAAGGCTGATTTTTCATAAAATTACTGTCTTCACTGCCCTCGTAATAACCCCTGTGGGATGCCCACCCAGAGGCACAAGTTCCCCCCTGTGAACCCACTGCCCTGGATTTTATCTGTGGCCTTTGACCTCTGGTAATGGCCATGGGTGGGACTCCCAGTGATGCTCCTGAGCTTAGCCTCACCCCTGCTGCCCCACGCCCAGTGCAGGCCAGCCGATGGCTTTAGCTGCCATAACAATGCAAGCTGCTCCTCAGTACACAGCTTCAAGTTTTTCTATCCCTAAACCGTACTTTATGTGTTTAAACTAACAACAGAGTATCCATCAGTGCAGAAAAGTGGATTTCCTCCTTCTATCAGAGAGTAGTGAATGGGGAAGCAAATCACTTAAAGGGGTTTCAGAAATGAACAACCAGGAGCTCTTGGTTGTGAGAAGGTTGGAAGGAGACTCTACCCTCTCTTCCACAGTGTGCCTGCCAGCTCGCCAGGGAGCAACCACCAAAAACCACGGACAAGGTGGAAACCTCCAGAGAGGTGAGAGTTTCTGTAACACCTACAGAGCATGACTTGGGCCCTGGGAACACCCCAAGAACTGTCACCTGGCCCTGAAGGCTATTCGCTAAAGAAGAGTTAATTCTAACTGCTGGTGGTCACTGAACCTCCAGAAGGAGAGAATAACATGCATCCTTTCCAAAACAGAACTCACCACAAAACGCTTTTATTTGTGGAGTTCTGAGGGAATGGCTCCCTCAAGCCATTGCTCTAGGGACATGAGCAAAGGGAGAAGACACAGCTCCCGGACACAGGAGGGGACAAGTAAGTTGAGGCCACGCTGCCACCGTGTTGAAGAAACCAGACACACGACCCCAGGCAGCCAAGCCAAGGGAGGTTGTTGTGGACTGAAGGGCCTTCCCCTTCCTTTGCTCTCCCTTCTTTCTGAGTACATGCTCCTGGGTGTTTTCCTGGCTCCACCATAGCATCCATCACAGAGGCTCGGGGGGTGGGGGGGAGTAGCTGGGCGGGGAGGTCCAGCCCCTCACATGGCCCAGACACCTGACCCAAGTCCCAGCCAGGCCTGAGACAGAGGTGGGGATCCTGAGTTTTGTCTTTGTGTTTTTTATGACTGTACTTTCCACCCATCAAATAGACTTTTTCAAAGCAGTCATTCTCATTGTTTTAAAGGATGAAATTTATGGTTTGAAAGTAACGGCTGCCAACCTCATAAAATGAGCTTTAATATCACCACAGACATTCTCACAATTGGCCAAATCCCCAGGACCCCTATAAAGAGTGAATCGCCCTAGGCAGAAAAGGATTAAATTCACTGAACATCATAAAAATACACAATGAGCTCCATATCCTTTCTCATTTTCCAGTGACAGTTGTGCTGGGCAGGGGTCCTTTGGTCATGATCTCCTCTCCCCTCACCGTGCCCTCCTCCCAGTGTCCACGTGCTGGCCTCCACACTTACCCCACACAGCCTGGTCTGCTACCCCTGGTCTCGGCCCCTGACATCACTGTTGACCTGCTCCAGCCCGATCACAGTCAGTGTATTCTCTTGGATCCTGAAGAATCAGATGAGTCCAGAATTTGTTTCTGGATGTTGGGAATATGGACTCATTAATATAAGGCAATTAAAGGCTAATATTCACCTTGACCTGTGAGATATGTGAAAATCTCTTTATAGGTAGGCTATGCTCTGCTTTATAAACTGTAACCTTGAGGAAGTTACTTAACTGCTCTGAAACTGCTTATTCATCTGTTAAAAAAAATTTTTTTAATATGGAAGGTAACTTTACTATCTCGTCTCCCTTAATACTAAAATCCAACTTTCACAGCTGTTGAGGAAACTGACATTCTCCAGCCAGTATGAGTGGAGTTGGGGTTCAGATTCTGGTTTGTCTGATTCCAAAATTCACACTCTTTTTCGAGAGCCCTCCATCATATCCCGGGACGGGGGTTGGGGGGGGTGGGAATTTCTGGAATAGTAGGCAAGATGGCTGAGAAAGGAAAGAGGCCAATAGCAGAGCCTGGCACATTGGTCCAGAGTGAGAGATCCTAAACCAGAGTAACAGCAACTGGAGGGGACAGAGATGCTGTGAAGACTGAACCAACTTGATAGGAGCCAAGGGGGAGAAGAGTAAGAAAGTGGGAGGCACCATACTAAATTGAGATTTTTGAACCTAAATGACCGAGGAGGTGATGGAAGAGATGAATGTAAAAAATTTAGAAAAGAGAGGCATCTTGAGCATCAGGACAGTAAATGAAATGTCTGGAAGGAATTTAGGGATACAAAATTTTATATTTAGAAGAGATTAGATGCAGAATCAAGATGTGTAAAGCAGCCGCATTAATTAAGGCTAAAGTCACGAAGGCAGGGGACCTCCCAGTACAGAGAGGAAGGTTGCGGGCTGAGAGAGGCTTGGGTGGAGCGGTCACAGGTCATGGGGCAGGGGGAGCACCAGGCATTGCAGGGCCACCCTAGGGAAGGGACACTTTCCCAGCAGGAGTGCTCAGAATCGGTACACAAAGCTGAGGGAAGGATGTGGTGATAGAAGGAAATCTTTCCTTTTTAAGAGCGTAATCTCAGTAGATAGGTAAGGGTGGAGGTCAGATTATAGATGGTTAAAAAAAGACTCAGGGAAAAGAAAGAAGACAGAAGTCATAGACCACATGTTTAAGATACTTGGAAGGGAAAAGATAAAAAAGGGAACACAGGACCAAGGGAAGAGATTTTTCTTTCCCCTCTAAGTCAGATACTTGAGTGTGTCTGACTAGAGAAGGGAGGAATCTAGTGAAGATGGAGAGTGAGTAAGGAAAAGAGATCATTGGAAAAGCTGATTTCTAGAGAAGGCAAGAAGGGATTCATTTGTTAAGTGACAATGAGCCATTATATGCAAAGTATTGTGTTCAGGACAGTAAGAAATAATAAGGATAAAATGAAAAACAGTGCTTTCTCTAAGGAGCCCACAGTTTTGTAGGAGAGATGACAGTTAAACAAATAGTAATATTGCATGGCAGTGTGAGCCCTGTGTTCATTTAGCAATATAGTGTTATTTGAGGTTCAGAGAGGAAATTTGGGATGAAAAGGAAAGGGACACCTCAACAGGCATCACAGAAGAGAAAGTACCATATTCAGCCTCAGAAGATGAGCAATAATATGACTGACAAAGATGCAGAGGAAGTGTGCGAGAAAGGAGGAATTCCAGATGCAAAGATGGTATTCAGAACAAGGATAGAGGAGGTAGCCCTGGAAAGAGGAAAAATTCTCTAAATGGGACTTAAGGAAAGAATAGGTAGGGAGGAAAAATAGGATAAAGAGGTATTGCAAAGCAGAAAGGAGTGAGTACAAGAGAACTCACACCTGATGTTCTCACTGTACTTTGTAAGGTTGGCAAGCAGAGGAGCCTCTGAAAGCAGAGGATCAGGGGTCAAGGTCAAGAAGAAACGGGTGCATCTGAAAGAGATGGAGACACAGACTGCAAAGCAGCCAGGTGGGCTTTTTCTACTGAAGTTAATAACTCCCAAAACTTTGTCTAACAAAAGTCAGCACTCTGGGAATAGGAACTGAAATAGTAACTGTTGGGAGGACTTTTACTTCTGGAAGCATGGAAGAGATACTCTGGCCTACCCTCTTATGGAAAACGATTAACAATGCTGATCTATAAAAAGCATTGTTGAGCTTGGCCAGAAAAATGGCAAGAGACTGAAAATTAAGTGAAAGTGAAAAACCAGAGAGATGTGTAGACTTCTAAAGCCAGCTTTTACCTTGATGACATTTGCTGCAACAGTGAACTTGAATTTTGTTTTTCACAGCCTTGCTGGGTGAAGGAAATAGGGCCCAATCAAGGTGAGGAGTCTAACAGAACACCCCCTACATAAAGTTAGAGACTCACTGGATTATATCTTTCATGTCAGAGTGAACTGAGAAATAGACTCATCCATTCCCTCCTCCAAGGGGGTGCAAGGAATTTGCCTCTGTGAACCTAGAACTGAGGAAGAAGGAAAAACTTCAAATTGAATATTTAGTTTAAAGATATTTATGACAGGAGGTGCCCCAGATGCCTGAAAGAGGCAAACACAAATCTTCCCAAGAGAAACTCATCAACCGAACCTCAAATAATTCCCACAGATATCAGCTCACAGTCAAGAATCACAAAATACATAAGGAAACAAAGCATGAGTGGGTACAAGCAGGATTTAAAAAAAAAAAGAAGAAGAATCAGACCCATGGAATTATCAGATAAAGCATATATGATTTAAAAGATAAAATAAGGAATTTTAAATATTAGTAAAGATAAGAGACTATAAGAAAAAGAACCAAAAAACCCAAGAAATGAAAATGATAATTATAACATGAAACTCAGTAGTTGAGTTTAACAGCAGATTGGATACAATTGAAAAGAGAATTAGTGGATCAAAATACAAAACATTATAGCATATAATCTGAGATTAGAGGAGGGGTTTTTTGATAGGAGTTAAACTATCCCTCAAATCATGTATTGTTCAGAAAGGGGGAGAAAATACTGATTAACTTTGATGTTAGAATTTCTAGTATAGTAAGAAAAAATGGGGAAAAATTATATAATTTTTAAGCTAGTAAGGGGGAAAAGGAGATAAGAAAAATAATTTTTACTCTAAAAAAAGAAAGAAATGGGTGGGCCTTACTGGATCCAAATCAAGCAAACCAATACAACAGTAAAAAAAAAATTGTGTATGTGAGACAATTAGGAAAATCTGAACACTAACTGGATCTTTAATGATATTAAAGAGTTACTATTTTTTAAGATGTAATAATGGTAATGTGGTTTTGTTTTATAAAAGATCTCTTAAATATTATAGATACACACTGAAGAATGTATGAATGAAATTATATGATGGCTTTGTTTTGCTTAAAAACAATCCAATGCTGGGTTGTGGGGAAAATATAGAGGAGAGAAAAAATTTATTTGGTGAAGCTGAGAGATGGTTTTTCCATTTTTGTGTGTGTTTAAAACTTTCTGTAATAAAAAGTTAAAATAAGAAAATAAATATTAAAAAGATAAAAGAAGGCAAGTAAGGAGAGAAAAAGAAACAAAGAAGGCAAGACAAATAGAAAGCTTTTGATAAAATGGCAAATATATCAGTAATCACAATCAATACAAATTGACAAAGTTTCAGTTAAATAAATCTGTCTATATGCTATTTATAGGTAACACATAGAAACATAAAAGGTGAAAGTAAAAAGGACTGAAAATGATATTCCAGGCAAATGCTAATCAAAAAAGCTGGTGTACCTAAATTTAGAGTAGACAAAATAGACATGAAGGTAAGAAGCGTCACTAGGAATAAACAGAATCATTATACAGTGATACAAGTTTCAGTTTACTGGGAAAAGAGAGCAACTTTAAACATGTGTAACCTAAAAATATAGCTTCTAAACATATAAAAGAAAAACTATACACAATTACAAGGGGAAATAAGTAAATCCACTCTTATGGTAGGAAAATTTATTATACCTGTCCCAGTAATTGAAATATCAAGAATACAAAGCAAAACAAAACAACAACAAATAAAACAAAAAAGCGAAAAACACGTACAAATGTAGAAGATTGGAACAGCACCATAAGATCGATCTAACATATATTTATAGAGAACTATACCAAACAACAATAGAATATAAGTTATTTTCAGTGATAACACACTGAGTCAAAAAATGTCTCTATGGATTTTAGAGTATTGATATCACACAGACCACACTCTCTGATTACAGTGCAGTTAAAAAGCAATAACAAAAAGATAACTTCCTAATGGTTGGAAATTTTAAAATATGCTTATAACCAGTGATTCAAAGAAGCCAAGGGAAACAATTTATAATAGAATTAATGAGCTAAGCATACAACTTAAGAAGATAGAAAAAGATAGAATGAACCCAAAGAAAGATGAAGAAAATAAAGATGAGAAATTAATGAAATAGAAGACAAAAATATAGAGAGAATCAACAGAGCCAAAAGTTGTTTTTGGACAAAACTAATAAAATGGATACATTTCTGGCAGGATTAATCAAGAAAAGGGGCAGTCACAGATAACAATATCAGAAATTTAAAAGGAGACATAATTATAGATGCTCCAGACATTACAAGGATTTAAGAGGTTAATATAAACAACTTCATACCAATAATCTTGGAAATGTACATGAAATGGACAAATTACTAGGTAAGTATAATTTTATATAACTGACTCAAGAAAAAGTAGAAAACTCAAATAGTCCTTTAAACATTAAATAAATTGAAATAATAGTTGAAAATCTTTCAAAAAGGAAACACCAGGCTCAGATGATTTTACCAGCAAGTTCTACCAACATTCAAGAAATGAAAATAGTTTCAAATTATGTTAAGATAGGGACTTCCCTGGTGGCTCAGTGGTTAAGAATCCTCCTGCCAATGCAGGAGACATGGGTTCGAGCCCTGGCCTGGGAAGATCCCATATGCCACGGAGCAACTAAGCCCGTGTGCCACAACTACTGAGCCTGCGCTCTAGAGCCTGCAAGCCACAACTACTGAGCCCACGTACTGCAACTACTGAAGCCCACGCACCTAGAGCCTGTGCTCCGCAACAAGAGAAGCCACCGCAACGGAGAGTAGCCCCCACTCGCTGCAACTAGAGAAAGTCTGCGCACAGCAACGAAGACCCAATGAAGCCAAAAAATAAATAAATTAAAAAAAAATTATGTTAAGATAGAGAAAAGTAGGTACGACTCACCATTTCATTTTAATGAGGCTGGCAGAACTCTGGTATCAAAAGCAGACAAGGACAGTAGCAGAAAGTTACAATCTCACTTATGAAATACAGATGTAAAAATAATAAACGGCTAGCTAACGATGGCAGATTAAAGATGACTGCACTTATTTTTGTGACTTCTCCCATTCAGTGGTAGAGTCTAATTCCTTCCCTTTTCTTCTAGAAAAGTGCTTCATCAATAGAATGTGGTAGATGTGCCACTGCATGACCTCCTTCTGCCTTAGTCTCTTAGAAACTTCCTCTGGGAAGCCCTGAGCAGCCATGTAAGGAGTAACACTACCGTGAGAATGCCAGGTGGAGAGGCAACATGAGAGCACTGTGATTGACAGTCCCAGATGAGTCCAGTTTTTCAGCCATTTCTGTCAAAGCACCAAACGCATGAATGAGGTTGTTTTGGACCCATCAGACCAGCCCATCTGCCAGCTTAAATCCACCAAGTGACCTCAAGGAGTCCATATGAAGCAGGAAAATCCCTGAACTGAGTCCTGTCCAAATTTCTGATCTGCAAAATTATGAATAAAATAAAATGAATATTGTTTTAATCAACTAAGTTTTGAAGTAGTTTGTTATGCAACAAGAGATAACCAGAAACACTATCAAATTCCAATACTGTATAAAATCATTTATGACCTAGTTGGTCATAAATATTAGAAAATCAGATAATATAATTTACTCCATTAACAGATTAAAGGAGAATAGTCATCTTCTCAAAGTAAAAAGAAAGGTAGTTGTTAAATTACTACTCATGATTTAAAAAAAACCAAAAAACTCTTAGTAATCTAAGTACATAAAGGAACTTCTTCAGCCTAGACATCACTTTACAGACATCATCATATGGTAAAACATCGTCTGTATTTCTTTTAATATTGGGTACAAGACAAATGTGTCCGCTCTCACTACTTCTAATCCATTTTGTACTGGAGATTCAACCCAATAGAGGAGGGCAAGAAAAAGAAGTAAGAATTGTAAAGACTGCAAAGGAAAAAGCAAATCTGTCATTATTTGCAGATGATACAGTTGTCTTCAAAAACAACCCTAGAAAATCTATCAGAAAGAGTGTAAGTATTGATGAAATTTTATCAAAGGTGCTGGATGGATATAAAATCAACATACGAAGATGAATTTCATTTTCATCTATCAACAAAAGAATGCTAGAAATTTTGTTTTAAAAACACAGTTTAGAGTAGTATCAAAATATTTTAATCAACAAAGATACCAATTTTTCACAAATTCATCTACAGATTTAGTTCATATCCAGTCAAATACCAAAAGAGTTTTTGTGGACCTTGATGAGCTGATTCTAAAAGTTACATGGACAAGACAGCATAGCAGCCAAGACACTGTTGAAGAAGAATGGGGGAGGAGGAGTGTGGAACTGACATCACAAGGTATCAATATTTATTCAAAGCCATAGTGCATAAAACAGTGTGGTATTGGAGAGAGACAAACTGATCAACAGAATTGAGAGCCTCAAAGAGACCAACACTGATATGAATTTGGCGCATTACAGATCAATGGAAAGGATGGACTATTCAATAAATTGGTGGAATAATGGCATATCCATATGAAGGGAAAATTTTAACTGGACCCTGAACTCACACCATTAGAAAAAAAAAAAAAGAATTTCAGGTGGACTAAAGTGCTAAATGCAAAAGATAAAACCACTAAACTTTTAAAAGACAACTTAGGAGGCTATCCTTATGAACTTGAATGTAGTTGAAAAGGATTCCTAAAACCAGACACAATTATGCAAATTCTAAAGGGAAAGATTAAAGAACTTAACTATGTTAAAATTAATAACTTCTGTTCATTAAAAGGCACCACAAAGACAGTGAAATGATAAGCCAAAATTGGGAGTATGTATATATTTGCACAACACATAACTGACTGAGGATTGACATCCAAAACATATAAAGAACCCCTGTAAATCCATTAAAATAGGCAAAATATTTCAATAGGTGCTTCACAATGGCTAATTGGCATAATTAAAAGACACCCATCCTCATTAACCAACAGGGGAATTCAAATTGAAGCAATGGTGAGCCGTTATTTTCTGCTCACTGGACTGGCAAAGATAAAAAACAATATCAAGTGTTGGTAAGGAAACAAACAGTACACTTACTACACTGGAGCAGAATGGAAACTGACCTAGCCACTTTGGAAAACTGAAGATGTACACATTCTAGAACCATTCATTTTACTTCCAGAGCAAGTCTCGAACAAGGAGACATATGTAGAATGTACATAGCACAGCAGGAAAGTCTGAAATAGTGAAAACAATCTAAACGTCCTTCGGAATCAATATCACCATACGATGGGACTCAGTGAGCGGCGACACTGAACAATTTCACAGCCGCAGCCAAAAGGATGCTTCTCGGGAGACTGATGTTGCCAGAAAGAAGCTTCAGAAGAATATTATTCTATCATGTAAAGTCCGGAAACATGCAAACTGAGTATTCTAGTTAGAGATACTCAATATACATGAAAACGTAAAGAAAAGCAAGGGAACGGTGGACACACACCTCAGGATGATTGATCACTTCTGGGGGAGAGAGAAGGAGATGGATCAAAGAGAGCCCACAGGACACATCACAGGCAAGAGCAACGGCCTTTTATTTAGGGTGAGGGTTGGGCACATGGGTGTTCCCTAAATCGAGTCTTTTTATTCTATTCCGTCTCATTAAAAACAGCGAGGGTCCCCCAGGATTGGTGATTGGTGGCCAGAGGCGCCACTACAGGACAGAGATCCCTGTTTAGCCCCAGCTTCCAGACAGTTGGGCTTAAGAGGAATGTGTTGTAATTCTCTTCGGGCACCCCTCAAAAATAAGAAAATGCCTTTTTAAAAAAGCAAAAGCCCAGGTTTTCCACCTGAGCTAGCTTCGGGGAAATCTCTGACTCTGACGGATTAAGGATTATGCATGTGTGAATGCGTAGGTGGCCGGGGAGGGGTTGAAGAAGGATGAGGGAAAGTGAGAAAAGAGAAGAGTGTGATGGTGGTGGTTCGGGCCCCAAAGACAGGCACCCAATGGGAGAGGTTATGGGAAAGCTTCTTGTAGTCCCCAAAGAAAGTGAGGATTAACGCTGAACGCACCAATTAACGCACGTAGCGTCTACACTCAGAGTCTGATGAAACCAGTTTGATTCTGGCCAACAGCCAAGGGGAGAAAACCCCACTAGATCTGATTTCATAGTGCCCTTGAGGATGTACCCAGTAAATGGACACTTTGGAAAGAGGAAGAAAGGGTTGTGTCAGTTCCTGCCAACTTCTTATCCTTGCAAGGTCCTACCATCAGTTAAAAATGCCTCTGTCCTGTTGGGCCTGTCTGCCAGGGCACAGGGGAGGTATGATGGCCTTGCTTAATAGGAGGGATTGCTCTGCGTTAGTTTTTCCTGAAGCAAAACTTGGCACTGGCCTCCAGCATGGCAGAAAGACAAGCCTGTACCTCCCAGGCCCAGGCCATTCATTCCTCCCCTGGACTTGGGGAGGGAAGGTTGGTGATGCATGAAGCGCCTCTGGGAGGGGGCCACCGTGCTGGCCTGGCTTCCCAGGCACAGGGTTTGAATCAAAGGCGGAAGGGGAGCCGCTGGCTCCAGTTGGGCTGTGCTCAGAGCTCCAGCTGTTGGGTCTTTGGTTTTTATTACATTAGTCTTAAAAAAAAAGTTTTTAATCAGCAAGAATCAGTGAAGCAGGCTTTATGGTGCAATAATTCTGCATGTTTTGTTATAAATATCCCCAGGCAAAGTTAAGGTTATTTCATACGACTATCAAAGTAACACGCCCGCTTCGGTTGCAACAAGGAATCTGTGAGGACTAGCAAACAGGAAGCATACCATCTGCATTTAAGAGGCTTTTGTTTTAATAAAACGGGTACATATTTATCTATAAAAGAGATTGACCGGCTTGGTAAAGCCAGAGTCTGTAATAAGTAAAGATACAGAGAGAAGCCATGTTATTTGCTGAATTAAAAAAAAAAAAATCATCCATCCACTCACTTTCCAGAAACAGCACTCAACTGTGGGTTTTGGCCACACTGATGTTTACAATGAACTCTCGGAGCTCAAAGGCTCCAGGTCCAGTACCCGAGGCCTTGGCTCTACAGGAGATGCTGACGTCTGACTTTTTATTAAGAGTTAAGACCCTTCCCCACCCCTCCCCTGAAAAAACATCAGATGAAAGTTTGAAATCGTTCAGTCCAGGATGAAAAGACACTCCCATGGTTCTGCTTCATATATCACACTCGATCTCGCTTATTTCGACCCTGAGGAGGTTTGGCAGTAGACACGGGAAGCTTGCAGAGGGGCAGCGCAGAGGCGATAACACCCCCCCACCACCCCCATGCAGTTCTGAACCGCACACACTTTCTGATCACGGTGCAAAGACACATTTCCAAACTCCATGCTTCCTGCCAGGGAGGATGTCACAAATTCTTTTCCATCAAACTTCCCGAAAGCTGCAATTCTTGATGCTGAGGCTGTCCTGGGTCAGAAGGAAATATCTACAGGGTGTCAGATTTTAGTAGGAAGTCTGTTTGTTCGCTTACCTTTTCATTTACTAGGCGTCTCACACATCCCAGGCTGGCCCTGGGCATCTGCATATTGAGACATCCAATCATCCTGCAAGGTAGGCATCTCCCCTGGCACAGACGGGCCCACAGAGGCCGGAGAGGGCAGGAAGGTGTCCAGGAGCACAGGCTGCTTGGTCACTGAGGGCTTGGGAGGCAGACCTGCCTGCCCCCCTGTTCTGCCTCTTTCCCACCATAAATAACCCATTCGACTCTTCTCCCTCTGACCCCTCCGCCATCCAGGTGGGTGAGTTGTGAGAAACATGGGCGGCCAGGAAATGCAGCACGAACTTGACCTGGAGGCAGACCCTGTGGGGATGCTCAGGTTCTCACACTGTGGAGACAGCGGCTGCAGGAACTCCGTGTCAAACCACCCATCCCCATTCTGAGTAGGAGACATGGCACTGACTGTCACAGTGACCCTCCTTCTGCCCTTTGACTGGATGCTCTACTTGGAGACCCTCCCAGGAGTGTGTCCCAGGGACACTGCCGGCCTCCTGTCCCACACGGAGGTGCAGAACAAGCATATTTACCCTCCTGACCTCCGTGCTTCTGAGCCGTGTGGAGCCACGGCCTCTGACACGGGGTCTGTGAGCCCGTCCGCCTGGCATCCATCCCCCAGGTAACATCCCCTGGCCCTGCTGTAGCTCAGGGCTTCCCTCCAGCCTGGATGGTGACGGCCACACCAGCGGGGCTGCCCGAGTCTCAGGATAATCATCTCCCTCGCCCCTCATACCCATAAATGCACATCTGACACCACATAACCCCCTTGGGGCTCAATCAGCAGCCTATGTGGTACTTGGAAGGGATTTCTTCTCTCAGACTCAGAGCCCTTCCTACAATGGATAGACTAGGCTTCTAGGCAGTAAACTAGTCCTCCTGCCCCACAAAAAATAAAATGACCAGGGAGCCCATGGTTTGTTAACAGGCCTTTAGTTGGTGCCCAAGTGGGAAACCCGGGGCTCTGGCTAGCGACAGAAGGGTCTGGAAGTAAGACAGGTCGACCCATCTTGATTGTGCAGCCAGAGGCTTCGCTCCCAGGACAACAGAGTGATGATAAGGGAAAAAACACTGACCTTCTCTTCTCGGTTTTCCAGCTTGAGAGATGGCGTCCAACCCTGTGGGGGAGAAATGGCTGGGACACCACACGACCACCGACCAGAGGAGAAGGGGTGACAGCAGGAGAGGAGCCGCAGCCAGGCTTTCTGTTACAGAACACGTTTGAAAGTACTTAACCAGAGTCCATGATTTACACGGCACAAGCTACCTGCCGGCTGTGGCTTCCAGATGACTTACGAGGCTTCTGCACCCAGAGGACCCACCTAAGCCCTCTCAGGAAGAGCCCCAGGACCGCGCCTGTGGCTCAGAGGTGGCCTGTGCTGCCATCAACAGTCAGGACAACTACTGTCCGGCCCTGCCCAGACAGTTTGGTTCCTGCTGACTTCCAGAATTTCCATTCCAGAGGAGCTAAAAACAGACAGGAAAATCCCTAATTGTGGCTTCTGTAGGCACTCCCTCCCCCAGGCTCAGGTTACCTGGCAGGGAGCTAAGAAGCTCCCAGGTGCCAGTGCCTGGGGAGGGGACCCCTGCTGGTGCTGAGCCCGCCCAGTCCCGCCAGGGCCCACAAGTCTTCCCTCAACCTTCAAACCTCTAACCAGACCTGGGGGTTTCCAGAACCGAGGTTGCAGAGTGAAGGGGCACCTCTTCTGCTTGTTACCACAATACAAGTCACGTGGCGCCTCAGTGGAGCAGCCCCACATGAGGCCGTCTGCAGACTGCCTGGACCTGTGTCCTAACCCACTCCCACCAATCCCACCACGGAGAAGGAGAGGGTGGGAGTGGGCCGAGGAGCCCCCAGAAAGACGTTCCAGGGTCCAACCAGGCAGGGGCTCAGGCAGCTGGGCAGCAAGCAAGCCACCCCTTGGCTGTTCTCTTGGTAATGGTGCCTGGCAGGCAGGCAGGGCCGCCATGAGATGCTTCATCATCAGTCCTGCGATGTGTGAAAGACCAAAGCCCAAGGATGGAGGTGGCTGGCGTGTGGGTGTGAATGGTGAGCAAAAGGGGGACTATGTGAAAGCTGAAGGCCTCTCATGCTTAAATTCAAGCAGGCCTTACCTCTCAGGAAGCCTGTGTGTGTACCATCAATGTATTATCATTTAAAGGGCTCCAGAGTCAGGGGAGTCTGGGATGTGTGTGCTGTGCCACTATTGGAGGGTTGACTCCTGTACTCCTGAGCTGGCTTACAGAAGCTGTCATTCTGCACATGCTCCAGCCTCAGTAAACAAACAAGTCCCCAGATATAGACACGTCATGGACCTCTGCCTTTTGCCTGGACAATCTTCTTCCTAGGAGTCTAGGCAACTCCTATTTATTCTTCAAGTTTCAGTGTAAACTTTCCCAACTCCCTCCCAGAGAAGGCCCTCCTCCTGTGTACCTGGAGGGGACTTGCATGTCCCCCGTCCCAGCACTTAGCACACCCCAATGCAGCTATTTGGTGACAAGTGTGTCACCTGTCACCGAAATAGTTCACCTCTGTGTACCCATCACAGTGCTTGGGTACAATGGACGTGTGATAAAATAAAACCCGATATTACTATCCTTAAGCTATTTGATATTTATTCATTTTCAAGAAGGAAGAGAAACTGAAAGAAAAGGCAGAAAGTAAAAGAAATAGAGTTGATGCAAACAAGAATGAAAACCCTCTCAGTGCACTTGGTTCATCTTTCACCCTCACCACACTGTGTTCCATCCACCTGCCTCCCAGATATCTTGTTTACTCTATGCAGGGAGCTCCCAGGGCAGGGAGTATGTCTTCTTCATCCTGGAATCCCACTGCATGAGCTGCAGTGCCTGGTACACAGTAGGCATCAAATATATGTCTGTTGGATGCATGGCAATACCGATGATTGCAAGAAATCCATAGACAAAAGCAGCAGTACTACACATTGAGGGAAAATGGTTGAGTGCATTGGAGTATATCCAACTCACAACCAAGACACCTATAACCTGGAAGCAAGAACCACAGCTAAGACCTGTCGCTGGGGAACAGGGGTAAGTATTTTGCCAGGCGGCCCAAGCAAATGCCCAAATATCAGGCTCTCAGGCTCCCAAGACCAAGCTCACAGCCACACGGGACACCCTACCGATCTGTTGGATGATTCAAACCTCTGTCCCCCTGGCGCCAGTTTCTGCTTTGCCACTGACCATTTATGGACATTATTCTCCTCACCTGTAAAACGAGGTGCCAGTTCCAGGCTCTCTAACATTCCTTTGAGTGTTCATGTATATAATTCCACCCCCTCCAAAGCTCTGCAAAGGGATATTCTGTAGCTAAATATTGAATGAGCAGTGACCACTACAAAACCTAAGAAGAGTATTTTAAACTATAAGATCAATTTATGGATCAAATGGAAAATTCATCAGGGAAAAGCTTCAAGATTGCAATGGCACATTTTTTTAGATATCAGTGTGACATACATAGCTCATTCATACAGGTCTAAAATGCTGTACTAATTATTATTTCTACCAGTGCCACTACTGCAAGTGCTTTTATTATCATGGTGTCTGTTTAGATGAAAAATGTGTGTGGGCCAAAGGCATTCTGATGCGAATCAAAATGGAAATTTAAAATATAAAAGATGTGGGAGAATTTGCTTAGAAATGGGATAGACTTTAATAATCTCTCCTAAGAGGGTAAGACCAGATAGAGTAATTCTCCAAGCCAAGTGTTGGCCCCTGTAACTGGAAGCACGGTGGTGTTTCTCTTGGGCAGACAATCCTTCCAAGTTCTCTTCAACCCTCCACGGCACTAACCCCTCTGAATGCAGTTCATGTATGCAGCCAGCTAATTCATCCATTGCTTTAATAAGTTTAGGCCCAGTTCTTACGTTTATCTGGCTCAGAAACTGACTCAGTATTGCTGGGTTGCATAAGAAAATAATTTTTTTTATATTACCAGTGTTCCCACAGAATTGTGCATAATTAAATGCATTCTAGTGCTGTGCTCTTAGGCAAACTAATCTCTCTGGTCTTCAACTTCTCGTCCTGAAATCTGACTGCGTGGCTAAGGCTCAGCACAGCTTTAAAACTCCTAGGATCTGATCTGACCCACACGGGTATGCAGTTTTAAGCAAGCCTAATATTCAGAAAAGTTCAAATTTACCAAAAATCAGTGGGGGCAGGGCTTGGTAGAGCAGTTCTTCTCAAACTTATAACACACATACAAATCCCCTGGGCATCTTGTTAAAATGCAAATTCTGGTTGAGCAGCGCCGGGGTGGAGTCAAGGTTCCTCATCTAACAAGCTCCTGGTGATGCCCATGCTGCTGGTCCATGGACCACACTTTCAGTAGCAAGGGCATGCCCGCTATGCTAAAGTCTTCCAGTAAACAACACTGCCAAGGGTGCTTCCTCGCATGGGATCTTGTCTTGCTTTACACCTGTGACATTATACCCAGGGACTAGCCCCTGACCCCAGAGCAACTATCTATAGGCCAGCCAGTCAGTCACCTGTGAGATAGTTTAGCACAAAATCATTATCCAAAATGTATGAATATCCAAAAGGAAGGAACATTTAATCTATCTAAGCACTTCCTCTCTCTTGGGAGGTTTGAATGTGACACACAGAGATTTGTGCCCAGATGCAAAAATGTGCAGGGAGAAAGCACTCAACAGAGAACAAAAGCAGTAGCAGAAAAGTTAGCAGGAGAAGCAGGGATTGAGCAGCTGAGGCACTAACGTCAGAAGTACTAGAGTCAAGAGAAGGGGTTCTGACGTCGAGGGGACAAGATGACAGGGCTGCTGGAGTTTATGCTGTATGGTGATGACTTTTTCATTCTCCCAGAAGCTTCACCTCAGGGGTGTTGTATTCTGGGATTCCCAGTAAGCTTTGATTAAAGCCCACGAATGCAGACACCTTGGACATTCCTCTGTACCTTGTGACCCTAGAAGTGATTTTGCCCTTTGAGTCAATCTTTTCCCTCACCCAGGACGTTACTGGAGCAAACGGCCCTGAGGCATTTTAAAGGTAGCATCCTTTATGCCCACGTTCCTCACACACACAGAAAGGTACCACCTCAGATCATCTTACCAGAGCCAGATGATCAATTCTACCAAAAAGCAGTGGCAGAAGAGGGGAGGCGATGGGATGGTAGATTGCTCAAGGCTGCCGTAACAAAGAACCACAAACTGGGGGGCTCAGACAACAGAATATTTTCTCATGATTCTGGAGCCCAGAGATCAAGGTGTTGGCAGGGTTGGGGTCTTCTGAGGCCTCTCCCTTTGGCTTGCAGGTGGCTGCCTACCTGCTGCATCCTCACATGGTCTTCCCTCTATACCTGTGCCTGTGTCCCAATCTCCCCTTCTTATAAGGACACCAGTCACATTGGATTAGGGCCACCCGAATGAGCTCACTGTAACTACCTCTTCCAAGACCCTATCTCGAAATACAGCCACATTCTGAAGTGCTGGGGGTTAGGAATCTGCTAGCAGGTGAAGACCTTCCAAACCATCATCATGTTCTTTGAGGTGCCTGCCAGGCTGGTCCAGCACGTGCTGGGTGGTGCATACAAGGGAGCGAGTCCGCCAGAGCTGCTCGTGAAGACTCTGGGGGCCCTGCAGTAGCACTGTCAGTCAGATACGACCCCGGGCGGCCAGAGCAGTGTCCGTGCTGATTAACAGACTGATGGTGGAGACAGAAACATGCTTCATTATTTCCTAGCAGCCCTGTCTTGTTCAACACATTCACGCGCAAACTGAATGAACACAGAAGGCATGCTGATGAAACGTGTGGGTGATGCAAGGCTGAGCAGGATAATGGGTTGCAGGGTTGACTGAGTCACTTGAACTCAGATGTGCTCACTGAGTGACAGAATCAAATTTAAATGATCATAACAGGCCAAAACTAACAAAATGAAGCAAGCAGAACATAGTAATGTTTTCTCTTTAGGCTGATAGAGGCAATTGAGAGACAAGTGCTTCTCAAACTGCAGGGAGCACAGGAGTCACCCGGGGATCTTGCTAAAATGCAGGTTCTGATTCAGTAGGTCTGGAGTGCGGGCTTCAGCTCCTGCTTTTCTAACAAGTTCCTAGGTGAAGACGATGTTGCTGGTCCACTGGCTACTCTCTGAGCAGCGAGGGTGAAAAAGCCCTGGGGTGATTAGTCAGCCACAAGTTCACACGACCACCATCTGTCTTCAAGCGTACGAATGGGCCCGCTCTCCTCCGATGCCCCCAGCCCCTTCTGCTGTGTTGCATTTAGCATAGGAAACCAAGTTTTAATGTGGCCTTTAGCAGAGTAGAATGTGACCAAGAGAACAATGAAAATTCTGAGACATCTGGAACCTATGTGCGGAGAATGGAAAGAACTAGGACGCTTCAGCTGACAGAAGGGAATACCAAGTGTAGGAAAGGACACGGGTACTATCCCTAGATATTTAAAGTGCTGGCCACAGGGAGATCAGCTCGGTGCTTTGTGACCACCTGGAGGGGTGGGATAGGGAGGGTGGGAGGGAGGGAGACGCAAGAGGGAGGGGACGTGGGAACAGATGTATATGTATGAATGATTCACTTTGTTGTAAAGCAGAAACCAATAAAAAAAAGTGCTGTCACATGGGACGGAGATGAGCTCTGAAGCATTAAAAAACAAACAAAAAACAAAACAAGACACAACAACCCCCCAGCTCAGTGTAAGGATCAAGAGTGTAGGCGCTGGGGTTAGACCTCCAACTCCACGACTTTCTCTGTGACTTCCACTAAATTGTCTAATCTCTTAAGGCACCAGTATGTTTATCTGTAAGATAGAAATAATAGTAGCAGTAGCTGTATCTGGGTTAGTTGATTTAGTTGCTATAGTTATATTACACACCATAATATGTATAGCATAGTTATATTACATATATAGTTATTAGCAATTAACTACTATGGTAGTTACATCATATTAGTGATTTACACATTAGATGTTTATTTCTCACCTGTGCATAGTCCAAAATGGGTGTCCTTGATTAGCAGGCAGTTTTGCTCCAAGCCACGATTCAGTGACCACAGCTCCTTCCATCTGGTGGCTCGGCCATCTTCACAAGCCTTTCAGGGCCTCTGTAGAAAGGGAAAGAGCACACAAGTCACACATGGCAGGCTGTCATGAGCCAGCTCTTACATGTCACACATCACTTCTGCCTACATGTCATTGGCCAGACCTCAGGCACAAGGCGACTTTCAACAACAGGGAGACTCAGAAACATGGTCTAGCCGCGTGCCCAGGAGGAAACAGGTTTAGTGAACAGCCAGCCACTTTCTGACTGTGAGAGTGATGATTTAGACAGCGTCGGTAGAATGCTTAGTTTGGTCCAGTCTCCGTTTCAGAGTCAGTGCTCAACAAACCTGTGTTATTATGTAACTTCGGAGAACAAATGTAGGCCCCAAATGTTAAATTATAGGAAGGCAGATTTCAAATCAAACCAAGATCGAACAAAGAAATAATAGTTCAATTACGAATTCCATGATAAGATAGTAAGGTCCCCATCAATGAAGCTATTCAAGTAGAGGACCTAGGCCTCAGGGATGCTGACAGGAATTCCTTTATTAGTGGAATGTTGGACTAGCTAACCTTCGGACAGCCTCAGAAATATCGAGAACCTTGGGCTGCACGTAAGTGGCTTGATTCTAAGTGGATTTGTACTCAAATGTGGTAGACTAGACCACATCACCTCTTGTTCTACAGACACTCATCTTTGTGACTTAGCCTGCGTCTCAGCAATTGACATCTCTCAGTAACACTGAAACAGATGTAACCAGAGAGAAGATGCAACGTCCTATCATTTTGCTTGATTTGATATCTTTCTCTCCTTATCCCCATGCCTGCCTCTGCACCTGCCTCTGCATCTATCAAACAGATGGATTAAAACTTAATCTGGGGAACCTGAGGTCTGAGTCCTCCCTTGAGATAACTACAGACTACGTCATGAAAACAAGTTTGAGAATCTGGTAGATGACTGAGCCTATGTTAGCATTTTAGGCACAGCCTGCTGTTTTTTGACCTTTACAGACTGCACTCGATAGACTTTTCTGTGGGATTCTGCTTAGAATATATGCAGATGTCGTCTAAGGGCCTTTTCCCCAAACCCCTGCCAACTGTTTGCCTAGTTATTCAGTAAATCCATAAGAAGTAGACAGAGGATGGCCTTTGAAAGCTGCAGTAGGCAAAATACACATTCTTTAAAAAGTTAGTTAGGATCTTTTCAATATTCTATTGCAAAAGAAATCTGATAAAAACCTGAACTGCCTGTTAGGGACTCTAGATTTAGAACTTGCTATCAACTCCCAGGTCCAGAGGCTAATGCCTAATGGTGGCATCTGTGATGAAGTCAATAAAACTATTCTTGATGTTTCTCCAATTTCTAAGTCTCCTCAGTGAAGCATCTCTCCCCAGTAATTCTGGGCTTTGCTTCTTCCTTTCCTTCTCCAATAATACAGATTCCCACCTCAAAAGTGAGACTGCCAGTGTCAAATCAACTGGCTTGATTGATTTAATGGGACTGGGTCCACAGTTGGCACTTGGGAAGCAGATTTTGAAAGGAACAGTTACTGACATTTTCCATATATTGGCACATTCTCATTTCAGGACTAGACATGCATACCCTGGAGATATTGTGGGTTTGGTTCCAGACCACTGCAATAAAGCAAATATCACAATAAAGTGAGTCACACAAATTGTTTGGTTTCCCAGTCCATATAAAACTTATGTTTACACTATACTGTAGTCTATTAAGTATACAATAGCATTATGTCTAAAAAAACAATGTACGTACCTTTATTTAAAAATACTTAATTGCTAAAAAATGCTAACTATCACCTGAGCCTTCAGCGAGTCATAATCTTTTTGCTGGTGGAGCGTTTGAAATATTGCGAGATGTTGAACAAACTGTAACACACAGACATGAAGTGAGGAAACGCTGCTGGAAAAATGGTGCCAATAGACTTGTTCGACACAGGGTTGTCACAAACCTTCAATTTGTAAAGCAAAGCACAATTAAATGAGGTACGCCTGTACTCTCTTGACGTTCTTGCAGAGAGGACCTGGGTTCACTTCTATTAAAAAAATTCTAATACTTGACACTTGTTAGAAATAAACTTATGATTTGCTCATAGTGTGGAGAATTTCCTTAAGAACAGTCAACATGTACATAGCATTCAGAATCTCAAAAGGCTTCTGAAGACAGAGTCACTTGAATATACTTCTGTAAACGCCAGGATGGCACAGTCTAAACCACATCAAAGACACATTTCTCAGAACAGAGCCACCTACTAGAAACTTCTGAGCTGAAAGAGGAGAGAAGTGGGGAGAAGTGGAGGACAGGTATCTTGACAGACCACAAGATTCTAAGATACCCATTTAGGGAGACACAAAATCGACCCCTTTACATTTTAACAACCATTAAGTTTTTCACTACTTTTGAAGTCAGAGGTAAAAAATAAAGTATCAGGAATATATAATCATATACAGTATGCTCCTGTAGTGAGGTGGACAGTGTCCCCTACTTAATACATGTTCACCTGGAACCTCAGAATGGGACCCTATTTGGAAATAGGTTCTTTGTAGATGTTAGTTGAGGGTCAAGATGAGATCATCCTGGATTAGAGTGGGCTCTGAATTCAATGCCTGGTGTTCTTATAAGAAGAGGAGAGGACACAGAAGATGCAGAGAAGACCATGTGAAGATGGAAGCAGACACTGGAGTTCTGCTGTCACAGTCAAGGCCATTAAAAGATACCAGAAGCTGGAAAGGCAAAGAAGGTTCTCCCCAGAGCCTCTGGAAGCAGCTTGGCCCTGCTGACACCTTGATTTCAGACTTCTGGCCTCCAGAACCGTGAGAGAATTTAACTGTGTTTTAAGCAGCCCAGTTGTGGCAATTTGTTTTGGAAGCTGTGGGAAATTCATCTAGCTCAATATATCTCAAGTAGGATGCTTGGATTGTTCTTTGATTGGGGTCTGGCCCAGCACCATGCACAACTTACACTTTTTGATAATGGCAGAAGACACAGAAAAGACATGATGCACCATTTATTCTATTGCTCTTCTCAGCCATAGAGGCAACCACTGTCTACTTTGATAGCAATTAAAACTCCCAAGAAGCACCCAGTGAGATACTCATACCGCCATCTGAAAGTTTAAAGGTTCCTTGAAGACCAGCTGGCACAACTTCACACTTCTTTTTTTAGGGACATGAAAACCTAAGGCATGAGATTTCATCAAGAAGCCAACCAGCAAATCCTTACCTTCCCCTCATCTTCAGGCAGAGCCTCCATTAAGATTACAAACAGGAAAGTTACCAGTCCTATAGCTTAAACCTCATGGATAACATTCCTACACTAGCTTTGAATCTGCTCAATAGTTTACAGAGAATTATGGCAATTCTTCCTCCACATTACCTTCTCATGTAGAGGCCCAATGCAAGTAATGGTGAGACATAAAAAGTACTCTCATTTCACCCCGAAGTGCAGCAAATTGAAATTGTTTTAAACAAATCCACATGCTATATGAGGGCACCAGAAACATGGCCTCAACATCACTTTGAAAAGACAAAACTCAAAAAAGTGATGTTTTATTCTCCTAGCTGTGTTTCTTCTCATTTTCCCTAGTGTCTCCAATGGTGTGTAGGTAAGGATACAAAGCTGGATCAACTTTATGATCTAAACCATCTATCTACAGATTTAGCACAGAAAAAAAAGGATAGAAAGAAATGCACCGAATATTATTATATTTTTCATTTTCCTTATAGTCTCTTATTTTCCAAATTTTATACAGTGTGAATATATCATTGTTATAATCAAGGGAAAATCTTTTGGGTGGGTAGGGGGTTGGTTTCAGGCAACTCTTACCACTCTCTTTTTCTATAATCACTTTGAAATAAAAATTATACATAACTTATCTAGAAGACAAAGGTAGGGGACTTATATTCTTTTGTATCTATGAATTTTAGACAGTGTAAATATTAGTTGCTGCTATCTTAATTTCCAAAATTATTTTCCATTTCTCCCTTACATGACTTTCATAATCAGCCAAACTAGATCTAGATATTTACTTCCCTAAAAGTACTCTATCCTCTTTTTTTTTTTTTTTTTTTTTGCTTCCCAAACTTTTGCCTTAGAAGGCCTTAAAACATACGACTTGAAAAAAATCTTATCCATTTCTTTCATTGCACGGGTCAAATTCTATCTCTTCTGTGAGAAATTGAATACGATCGTTCCATTTGGAAGTGACATCTTTTTTTCTAAAGGCACCTACAAGAAACTGCTATTTATGCCTCTCTTTAGGAGGAGTATATGCTACTTTGTGTTTATGTGTCTAGAGTCCATCTCTCTGACTAGAAAACCCCTCCAGGCCATGGACTGTGTCTTATGCATCTTTGTTCCCCATAGTGCAGAAAATTTTTACAAATTTGCCAAATGAATATTTTGGTATCAGGCATTCCTTCATGGATCATTCTCAGGAACCCCAAATTTAGATCACCCCTATTATGATCTACTTATTACATTTAAATGAAGAATATCAATCTTACCAAAAAGAGGTTGGAGTGATCCTCAATTCAGGTTGGCTTCCAATGCTAGTGTTCACGGTGGGAGGGTTCTGTCAGTGAAACTTTATAATTACAACTAGAAGACTCAATTCTTCCTTTAAAAGATTTTTCCTCTTTCCCTCTCCCCACTTCCTCCCAGAGTAAACCTCTACTCCCCTTGTTGCTTTTCATGATGCCTGTTTGGTAGAGGAATGTTGTTGACACACACTCAGATATGACTGAATCCTTCTAGTGAAATAAGAAAATTTACAAAACAGTAAGAAAATCTGAGACTAAATCCCTCAAGGAAAAATTCAGTGTTGTTTTCCCAAAGATTTACAGGAAGAGTCTACTAGGACCCCTGGCCTGGGACACAGTATAAATTGAATTAAGAATAATGAAACCGTGAGAATGGCAAGGGACAGATCAGTATGCTCCCATATGCAAATAAAGGGGGAACCTACAACTATGTGCTTATATGTATACAAACTATGTCTGGTAAGAGATATATGAAACTGGTAAAAGTGGGTGAATCTAGGGAGGGGAGCACAGGACCTCAGGAGGTCTGTGAGTAGAATTACTTTGGTATGCCCTGTTATGTGATTTGATTGTTACAATATCTATAATAGTTTCAATTAAAAATTTAAAAATAACGGCACAGCTTCATTACTGCTTCCAACCCTACAAGAAACTTAATAGGCAAAGCCAGGGACATAAGAATTACTCTGCTTAATGGCTCCACTATAGTATTATACTTTTCTCCTTCTAGCCTCCCATCCTCCAATCCTCAATGCAATACATTAGACTTTTGCATGAGCTTAGATTATTCTATTTAAAATAAGATACTAGGTTCATGCATTCAACTAGTGACTTTTATCAATACAATCTAGTACTGGAGGTGGGTGGGAGGTAGAACTATGCCTTTCAGAATTGATAAAACCGTGACAACCACCATTACTAACAAATATAGTGTTTACTACATGTGACACACTGTTCTAAGAATTCATTAAATTCTCACAACTACCTCACGGGTAGGTACTATTATTTGCCTATGAGGAAACAAAGGCAGAGAGATTAAATAGTTTACCCAAGGTCACACAACTGGTAAGAGGCAAGACTGAGATGGTGACAATGTCAGCCAGGGCAACATTGCCTCAGTGCCGCCTATAATAAGAGAAGTTAGACAGATATCAAACTGACCTTATTATTTGAAAGGAGAAGAGCCGCCATTAAAATTGCTCTCATCATGTTTTACCAAAAAAGTCAAAAGTCTTCAAGTGAGTTCCTTGGAAGTATTTTCTTCCCACAAATATTCAATGTGCAAAGTCTATACAAATTCTAAACATATAACTGTTAACATTATCTGTTCCTCTCACCCAACCAGTGTCCAAGTACACAGTGGCCAACACTTTAGGTTTCTTGCATGCACAGCAGTCTCTCAAAGTTTCCCAAAGAAAATTATGGCAAATATATGCTACTTGGAACAATTTCTAACTGATGGAATAACTTCAGTGAAAACGTAATTGCACCAATGCCATACTGCTAAAATGCATGTGAAAATACCAAGGGGTTGTTAAAAAGTCAGAGAAAAAGAAGTTGATATCAGATGTAAACTGTGCCTAAATGTTAAAAAAAAAAAAGTTGTTTCAGGGCAGCAAGGCATATGAAAGTATCTGAAAAGATAATAACATTAAAAACAACAAGGTAAAAACTGGATACTAGGTCGTATATAAACATAGGATATATTATACTTTTATTTCCTGTAGAATCACTGAGTCTTGCTGAGGTTAAAGTTTCATAAACATTTAGTTGGTTCATTGTACAACTAGGTATAAAGTCCAACTTAATCCCCCTGAGATCTTGGTTTCTTATTTTTCTGAAGAATATGTCCTAATATTGCTTGTGTTTTTTTGCTGCAACTATGACATAACTAGTATAAATGGTTTTAATTCTAAATAAACTTTTGCCAAAATTCTAATGAGACAAAATTTACCTCAAAGCAGATTTCAAGAAATATAGGCTTTAACTTTTATTCAACATAATTTTGGAAGTCCTAGCCACAGAGTCAGAATAGAAAAAGAAATAAAAGGAATCCAAACTGGAAAGGAAGAAGTAAAAATATCACTGTTCTCAGATGACATGAAAATCCTAAAGCTGCTACCAGAAAATTAGAGCTCATCAATGAATTCAATAAAGTTGCAGGATACAAAATTAATATACAGAAATCTGTTGCATTTCTATACACTAACAATGAACTACCAGAAACAGAAATTAAGGAAACAATCCCATTTACCACTGCATCAAAAAGAATAAAATACCTAGGAATAAACCTATCTGAGGAGGTAAAAGACCTGTACTCGGAAATCTTTAAGACACCGATGAAAGAAACTGAAGACAAACCAACAGATGGAAAGATATACCATGTTCTTGGATTGGAAGAATTAATATTGTTAAAATGACCATACTACCCAAGGCATTGAATCTGCAGATTCAATGCAATCCCTATCAAAATACCAATGGCATTTTTCACAGAACTAGAGCAGGTAATTTTAAAATTTTTACGGAAACACAAAAAACCCCAAATAGCCAAAACAATCTTGAGAAAGAATAACAGAGCTGGAAGAATCATGCTCCCTGACTTCAGACTATACTACAAAGCTGCAGTAATTAAAACAGTGTGGTACTGGCAGAAAAACAGACACTTAGATCAATGGAACAGGATAGAAATCCCAGAAATAAACCCAATGCTATGGTCAATTAATTCATGAAAAAGGAAGCAAGAATATACAATGGAGAAAAGATAGTCTCTTCAATAAATGGTGCTGGGAAAACTGGAGAGTTACTTGTAAAAGAATGAAATTAGAAATTCTCTAGCACCATATACAAAAATAAATTCAAAATGGATTAAAGACCTAAATGTAAGGCTGAATACATAGAGGAAACTCCTAGATGAAAACAGAGGCAGAACACCCTTTGAACCCTTTGACATAAATCGCAGCAATATTTTTTGGATCTGTTTCCTAAAGCAAAGGAAACAAAAGTAAAAATAAACAAATAAGACCTAATTAAACTTAAAACCTTTTACACAGCAAAGGAAACCACTGACAAAATGAAAAGACAACCTACTGAATGGGAGAAGATACTTGCAAATGATATGGCCAGTAAGGGGTTAATATCCAACATATATAAACAACTCATACAACTCAACATCAAAAAAACAAAAACCTGATTAATAAAATGGGCAGAAGAACTGAAGAGACATTTTTGTAAAGAGGAAATGCAGATGGCCAACAGGCATATGAAAAGATGCTCAACATCACTAGTCATCACAGAAATGCAAATCAAAACCACAATGAGATATCACTTTACACCTGTCAGAATGGCCATCATCTAAAAAACAAAACAAAGAAACAAAAAACCCACAAGTAACAAATGTTGGCGAGGATGTGGAGAAAAGGGACCCCTCATACACTGTTGGTGGGAATGTATTGGGTTGGCCAAAATGTTCATTTGGTTTTCTCATAAGATGGCTCTAGTAGCACTTAGTTGTCTTTAACTTCATTCAAAACTATTTTGTTAGACTGTATGTGACAGCTGTCATATCAGCATGCATTTAAAAAATGACATCAAAATTAGCGAATTTTTGTGTAGCCATTTTAATATTGAAGATAGAAGAAAAAAAGCAACATTTTCGGCATATTATGCTTTATTATTTCAAGAAAGGTAAAAATGCAACCGAAATGTAAAAAAAATGATTTGTGCAGTATATGGAGAAGGTGCTGTGACTGATCAAACATGTCAAAAAGTGGTTTGCGAAGTTTTGTGCTGGAGATTTCTCACTGGATGATGCTCCACGGTTGGGTAGATGAGTTGACAGCGATCAAATCGAGACATTAACTGAGAACAATCAACATCACACCACGCGGGGGATAGTCGACAGACTCAAAATATTCAAATCAAGCACTGAAAGTCATTTGCACCAGCTTGGTTATGTTAATTGCTTTGATGTTTGGGTTCTATGTAAGTTAAGCGAAAAAAACCTTAACCGTATTTCTGCATGCAATTCTCTACTTAAACGTAATGAAGACGTTCCGTTTTTAAAACAAATTGCGACAGGTGATGAAAAGCGGATACTGTACAATAATGTGGAATGGAAGAGATCGAGGGGCAAGCGAAATGAACCACCAAACACACCAAAGGTCGGTCTTCATCCAAAGAAAGTGATGTTATGTATATGGTGGAATTGGAAGGGAGTCCTCTATTATGAGCTCCTTCCGGAAAACCAAACGATTAATTCCGACAAGTACTGCTCCCACTGAAAGCAGCATTTGATGAAAAGCATCCAGAATTAGTCAAAAGAAAATGCATAATCTTCCGTCAGAATAACTCAAGACTGCGTTTCTTTGATGACCAGGCAAAAAGTGCTACAGCTTGTCTGGGAAGTTCTGATTCATCCGCCGTATTCACCAGACGTTGCACCTTCGGATTTCCATTTATTTAGGTCGTTACAAAATTCTCTTAATGGAAAAAATTTTAATTCCCTGGAAGACTGTAAAAAGCACCTGGAACAGTTCTTTGCTCAAAAAGATAAAAGGTTTGGGGAAGATGGAATTTTGAAGTTGCCTGAAAAATGGCAGAAGGTTGTGGAACAAAAGGGTGAATACGTAGTTCAATGAAGTTCTTGGTGAAAGTGAAAAATGTGTCTTTTATTTTTACTTAGAAACCGAAGGTACTCTTTGGCCAACCCAATAAATTGGTGCAGCCACTGTGGAAAAACGTATAGAGGCTTCTCAAAAAACTATAACTAGAACTACCATATGACCCAGCAATTCCACTCCTGGGTATATATCCAAAAAAAACCAAAAACACAAATTTTAAAAGATACATGCACCCCAACGTTCATAGCAGCATTATTTACAATTGTCAAGTATGGAAGCAACCTAAATTTCCATCAACAGATGAACGGATAAAGAAGATGTGGTATATACACACATACACACACACACACACAACGGAATACCACTCAGCCATAAAAAAGAATGAAATTTTGCCATTTGCAGTAACATGGATGGACTTGGAGGGCATTGTGCTAAGTGAAATAAGTCAGACAAATACTGTATGATATTACTTATATGTGGAATCTAAAAAATACGACAAACTAGTGAATAAAACAACAAAGAAGCAGACTCACAGATATAGAGGACAAACTAGTGGTTACCAGTGGGGAGAGGGAAGAAGGGAGGGGCATTACAGGAGTAGGGAAAAAAGGGTTAGTATGGGATTATATGAAATCATGTGTGTGAAACTTGAAAATTGTAAAGCACTAAAGCACTAGAGAATTTAAAGAATCTTTCATTCAATAAAAAAAAAGAAAAAGAAAAAGAAATATAGGCTTTACAAGAATGTTAAACTTCGCTTCTTTTAAGAGGAGAATAATCTTACAGATATTCAGGAGGAAACAATTTAAAAGGTCCATTGGTCATATTAAAATTAAATGGATAAAATGAATTTTATATGTAAAACATGCCTCAATAAAATTGCTTAGAAAACAGTAAATAGATGGAGGATTTCTGGCACTTTCCCCTTTTAGTGTTCATAACTTAAGATCAACATTGAAGGCAGAGTCTCATACTTCAGTGCTTAAAGGGATCAGGCAAGGGAAGGTGAACTTAGGCTCCCACATCTAAAGTGGACAGCCACTGGTTGGCTCCAGCAGACTGTCACACAAACCGTACACCTAGTGACTCCAGATCTTCTAATTTTTCAAAAGAAGTGGAAATACAGATTTTTGTGAATTAAAATATTGGCAGCACCATGTGAGTCACAGAGAACGCATTTAGAGATCAAATCGGCCCCAAGGCCATCATTTTGCAAACTGAGTGGAAGAATACCTTGGGCCCACTGTGTTCTTTTGTGTGTAAGATATACTTTAGGACACAAAGTTTAAAAATGTATATTAAGGATAAATTTTGAAAAAGCATACCTTTGTAAGAAAACCTTGATGGGCAAGAGAAGCTTTTGTAATGAATATGTGTAGCTTTCATTGAGTCAAATACCATGCAAGTTTACAACTATTTCAAAGAAAGTGATACAGGAACTTGGATCTGAAGTGAGCTTATGGAACCCAAATGCTCACACTCCAAAGTAACAATCCCAGCCAAGAAAGATCTACTGCCCAGCCCCCAGCTTCAGGTGCTAACTTCCAGAGATATTTCCAAAGTCAGTGACTGAGCAAAGTTATTCTTATAATAAAATAATTATTTTAATGAAGTATTTGAAATAATTTTAAACATCTGATCAATAAGATTACACACAAATATGGGAGTGTGCTGCACTTTACCAAAAAATAAAGCTAAGCATTTAAATATACAAAAACAACTTTAGGTATAGACCTCTTCTTAAAGGACTCTTTTAACATACACATAATTTATAGCGTTTTTACATAATAACTTGCTGAAACAGAAAATGTGGCCAATTTGAAACTTACTACAGTATAGAATATGGCCATAACAGTCCCGATGGGAAGAACAGGATGAAGAATAACATACTTGAGGTTTTATTCCCCTGAATTCTTTTTCTAAGAAGCACAGCTTTCCTTTTTTTTTCTTTAGCCTTCTTTGGAGGATTTACTCATTCTTTCTGTATGTGATTCTAACTACAGCTATTATCTTTCACCAGCTACATACCACAAAAGTGGAATTAAAAAAAAAAAAAGAGGGTTTGCTTTGCAAAATGTCAGCTTCCTCCTCAGATGAGTATATATAACATGCTTCTCATAACATATGTAGAGCCAAGATCTCCACGAGTAAGATGCTGACATTACCTTTTAAGTACAGAATCCAAAACGGAATCCCATTGTTAAAAATTTCTAATCATCAATTAGGGATTTTTTTAATGCAACAAGATGCTTAAAACTTAGGGTAACTAAAAGAGTTTATAAAACTATCCTTCTTGAGATTTAAAGCAATACACAAAACAAAGAATAACTTCTTCCTTTTGAAATACTGTAATTTGAAAATGTTTGATACATTTTCCTTTTTGGTTGGGCTGTGATTTTTTTCCTGTCAACAAAACATGTACTGGTTGGTTCGGAGTTCCAATTCGACCATTGACCCCTCTTAGGTGTATACAGCATATTTCCTGTTTTATGATTCCGTTTTCATTTTCCCTCCATCGCTGGTGGTGAGATGAACCAGGGAACAGCAACCTCAGGCACAAACTATCCCCATTTGTCAATGTTTTAACAACAATGGGACTCAGCCGACAAAAGCCACCACTGGCCTTACCCTGTGGCTTGTCACCTTCAACCACAGAAGGCAACTGTCATAACTTGCTAAGCAACTTCTGATTCCAGCCCAGAAAACCTAATGCTTTGAGTCAGGTTCCATGTAGGATGAAATACATAGTTTCCTGGTAAGTGGTGACCCTTCCTTCTTCCACATGCATCTCAATGCAGGCTGTACTAGGGAAAGATGCCTTACCTATTAATAGTTTGGCAAATGAAGCAGGGAGTAACAAACAGAACCTTGCTGTAATTAAACACATAGGTAGGCATATGCCTACTTCTGTGTAAATAAACCGTACTTCACAACCTATTTTTAGAAGCTGAATCCTAGTCATTATGAACCTAATGGAATACATAAGATTTAATAAAAGTATATAACTGTAAACAATGGTCTTCCCTATCGGTGATTATTTTCCAGAAACTGAAATCTCAGGACCACGTGACACCGCTCTATATGTCTTCTTTGGCAGTAAGTAGCAAGGATCTGGATGGAGAGGGCCATGGTCACTTCAGAAGGGCCAGGTACAGAGCTCGAGAATACTTCATCTCCCTCTCCTGCTCCATACAGAAGATCAGGTCCCTGAGGCAGACTCTTGTGATTCTTGGACGAAGCAACTGTTTGGTGGCTGTCAGGCTGGATGTCCCAGAAGCAAAAAGGTTGTCTTTTAAACCCTATACAAAGTAAAGGGAGAAGCAAGTTTAAAATAAGCAATCTTTTATAAATAGAGAACCTGTCAACTCAGCAAGAGCCTGCTAGCCTCTGGCCCCTGGGGTAGGTGCTGGAGGTAATAGCACGATGCAGCTTGTCCTTCAGCAGCCCAGGCTCTTGGGGGAGGCCCATGGCCAGCACACCTAGTTCATGGCCTCAGTCACTCTCTCTCACCTGGACCGTGGCCACAGCCTTTTAACTGACTTCTCCACTTCACTCCGTTCTTTGCTGCACATCACAGGGCAGACCGTCCTCTTTAAAGGTCTTAGACAAAAGTTTCAGGAGTGATGGCTGTGGTCATAATTCTGATTGTGGCAATGATTTCACAGGTGTGTATATATGTAAGAACCTGTCAGATTACACACTTTAAATGTGTGTGGTCTTTTGTTTGTCAATTATAAAAGTAAAAGCGAAAGCCTCACGTGGTTCAGATCCCACCACTCCATGGTTCAAAAACCTTCAATGGTTCCTCTCTGTCCAGAGTAGCTACTTGAGCACTTATTATACTTTGAGAGCTACGTTAAGCACCTTCCACACATGATCTCTTTTCTTTCATACAACACTGCAGCAAGTTACATGGGTGCTGTCCTCATTTATCAGTGAGGAAACTGAGCTTAGACAGGTTAAAGCAACCTGTTTAAGGTCACACAGCAACACTGAGCTGGGACTCAACTTTTAATGTGATCTGAAGTGAATGCTCACCGCATAGCACAGGGAGATCAGCTTGTGCTTTGTGTCCACATAGAGGGGTGGGATAGGGAGGGTGGGAGGGAGACACAAGAGGGAGGAGATATGGGGATGTATGTGTATGTATAGCTGATTCACTTTGTTATACAGCAGAAACTAACACACCATTGTAAAGCAATTATACTCCAATAAAGATGTTAAAAAAATAATAAAGTGAATCCTCTTAGCCTGTTCTATATTATACATCATGTCAGGTACAAACTCATTACCTGGCTTCCCTTCAGCCTTACTTCCCATTGCAGAGATCAGCAAAAGGCCATTCCAGGCCAACCTACTCATCCTTTAAGACCCATTTCAAATGGGTCTACTTACCCTCCCCTTCCCTGTAAGAATTCTCACTGTGGTAATTATCTTACATCGTATTATAATTTGTATATGCTAACACCACCAGCACATACCCATTAGATTGTAAGCTTTCTGAGGACAGGGACTATCATTTCTATACCTTCTATGGCTTAGCAAAGTATACAGAACAACACAGATTATCAGCAATATTTTCTCAATTGAATACACTGGTTTAAAACAGAACAACTAATATGAGTTCTAAATGTCATTCAAAATTGAATGAAACCCAATACTTCTGTATTAAGATATTACGTTTCCTAAGTATCAATATGTCTATACACCACTATTTAAAAAAAAGATTTGGAAGAAGAAATAAAAATACAGAATACTCAGATATAGAATAATTTGGCAAAAATGAATCCTTTATTCTCCCATTCTTTTCTTTTTTTAACCATACTTTGTTTCAAAAACATCTCAATTGAGTTGGCAACTCTCCTTTCCCTACCCAAAAGACTTACACACGGAAAGATATGTACCTAACACAGGAAGCGAATCTTCTGGTTCCATTACTATCTTTTCATAACCTTCAAATTTTAATTACTCCCTCTACGTTTCTGTTTTTTTCTTTTTTTTGCTTTGTTTTAGTTTGATGGAGGGTAAGGAAATCCCCTTTAAGGTCTCCAAAACCCTGTGGTCAAAACAAGTGAACTTAATTCCATACATGTTCACAGAATGACTGGGAGCACTTTACCTTACAGTCGAATAAAATTTCCTTCGAAGATACTACTCACTTTTGAAGGGATATGATATCACAATCCCACTTCTATACTCATTAGGTCAGACTTATTCAAAAGCATCCATGAAGCAAATTTTGGAAAGTCCACGTTTTAAAAAAAAGGACAAAAAGACTAACTTAGAGGCGGTGTAACACAGATATAATCTTAACTCTTATAAATTATCACCATCAAAATATTCTCATAAGATTTTTACAGAATGGGCCCACCAACTCAGCTTTGGAACACTGGATAAAAGGACAAATTAGGAAGAAAATTAACATAACACGTCCCAGGCACTGAGCAGCAATTTTGCTGTATATAGGAGTTACCTACTTAAAACTACAGTATATTTAACTAGAGGCATTTTTCTTAGCCAAAAATTAGATATATTATGCTAAAGCTGAATCTATATATGTTTATAGATCTTTCCTACCAAGTTTGCCAAAAATCACTTGTTTAGTGTTTTACATGAATTTTTAAATTAAATGGCTAGTTGGACATATTATATCTTGGCAATTTAATTTCTACATAAATATCCAGAAATATGTCATGTCTTTTGATAAAAAGGCATGTATGAGACTGTTTAGCACTACTATTCATAATGGCCCTAAGCTAGAAACGATCCAAACGCCCATTAAGAGCAGAATAAACTGTGGACTATTCATACAAATGGAATACTACACAGCAGTAACAAACTTGAGTAACGTGGACAAATGTCACAAAATGTTAAATGAAAGGATCCAGATGCAAAGGAATACATATGGTTTGATTCCATTTCTATAACGTTTAAAACAGGCAAAGCTATAGAAGTCAGGATCATGATTCCCCTTAAGGGAGAAGAGTGGTAACCAGAAGGGGATAGTAGAGGTTTTCTGGGATTCTGGTGATGTTCTCTTTCTTGACCTAAGTACTGTCTGCATAGGTGTGTTCTGCTATGAAAATTCAGTGAGCTTACTCATGATTTGTGTACTTTTCTGCACTGATGTCCTACTTCAATAAAAAAAATTAAACTGCTACCAAAAAAGTCTTGTGTAGGTAGGAAATACAAAGGGAAATGAAGAGGGAAAAGAGGAAAGAAGATAAGGCAAAATTGTTAAATAGAAAAAAATTATGGAGAACGAACCATCTGGGTAAGGAACAAAGGGGTCACAGTTCATGTCTGTCATGTGACAAGCCTGAAGGATCCCAGGGAAAGAGCCACATCACAGCTGCCAGCACAGGGTTGAAAAGGAGGTCATTCCAACAGGATGCAGCAGAAGGCCTGAGGCAATGTTATAAATGAAACAAACCCCAAGGGACATTCAGTAACCCAACAGAAATGTCTTTTATAATTCACAACTTTACGAAGGTGACAGCATTCTCTTCCCCCAAATAGTGACTGGCTTGGAAAGTTAATCTCTGTTGAACTTAGATACAAATATATAGCATTTTTATTCCTATGCTTATGATTTGAAAAAATCCACAATCTGACTTTTCAGCGTCATACTGACCTGGCCAGAATAATCAGCTACATCTCAATTATCCATGGTAAAGCAGGTGGAACTCAGAGCCATAAAAATTCGAACCTGCCTTCACCATCAGTTTTTATTTTCTTCCTCACCAAGTCCTTTGCCCAAAGTCACCTAGGGCTGATTTCTGGTTACACTATACTGTCAGTGCCAAAGAACACAAATGTAGTTAGGAGACCATTTGAAAGAAGAAAATAAAAACCTGTTGGGACAATGTACTGTTTGTTTCTGAAATAGAGGATTTTCCCAATCGACTTTCTACATGAAGATATTCCTTAATCTGAATTCTTCACTTAGATGAATAGAGGGTAAAACAGAAGATGGCATTCAGTGAAGATGAAAGAAATAATTCACTTACTAAGTGTACAACAGATGTTTTCGGAAGCGTAACCGAACCTAAATGTAAACATTCTTCAACACTGCCAGGTCAATTAAGTTAGCCCTCATTAATTTGTTCAATTATATCACTAAACAATGTTTCTTATTTTTATAATGAAACTTCTGAGAAACGCTTTTGCTCTAATAAGGAAAACTTGAACACTGTCAGTTACCAATTTCAGAGCAATGACACCATTTTAAGAATGACACTAAGTAATTAAAAATAAGCAATTATTCACATTTCCCCCCAACTTAATAGAGCAGGTGCTGTGAGGTAAAACTTTTAAAAGCCTCTCTACTTCTTTTTCCATGTTTCCTTAAGTTATGTTACTGCTATACTAACTAGTTCATGCTAGCCCACGTACTGATTCAATTCAAAAGTTATCTGGGTTACTGGGTGCCTACTATGGACAAAGGAACTGTTCTGGCAGCATAAGATATACAGGGGGACTGAATGGTGGTGAATACACATTGTCTCCTCCATAAGGAAACTCAGACAAATTACTTAACTTCTCTGTGCCTCAGTTTCCTAATCTGCAAAATAGGGACAGTAACTGTAACTATCTCACAGGGTTGGCCTGAGGATTAAATGAGAACAATGCCTGGCATACAGTATACAGTCTATAAATGTCATTTGTCACTTGGGAAGCACTGAAGGTTTATAAACAGGTAACAGTATAATCCTAGTTCCAGATCTTTTTTTCCATCCCCTAGTTTAAATCTAATTAAAAGTTCCTGTCCATGCCCTATTCTCATAAGTCCTGGCTAATTTAAATAATTTGTCCTGCCACACTAACCTTGTCCCTCCAAGAGAAATTTTTAAATTTTAGTTGAGCTTTGAATGCTTAAAGCTAAAAAGTAAACTAATGGGCATTACAGACATATGGCAAATGGATGAGGGATGTATCCTGGGACAGGAAGGTTTTCATAAGCTCCTCAGATCAAACAGTGGAGGAGCAGCATTGCTCCTTTACAGAACCAACCACACTTATCAGTACTGTCTGCAGGAGCTGATGTCCATTCCTTCCATTCTAGTCCCTGAATCATAAGACCAAGAAAACACAAACGTGTCCCTGAATCTTAACAGTTAACCAGGAACAAGAGTTGGGCATTTTAACCTCTAAAAGGCAAAGCTCCATTATATTTCTCAGACTCTCTACTTGATTTATTCTAACCCCATGTCACCATGGCAGCTTTTAAGGGATGACTCAAGTCTCAAACTTTAAGGAAAAATAAGAATTAGACATAGGGCACAGGGGGTGGAAAGAAAATCTGGCTCCAGAACAAAAATCAAACATCTCTAAGTCTTGGAAGCAAAGATAAATAAAAGTGTCCTGGATGCCTGGCCTTAGTTTAATAAGATCACTGAAAATCTATGTTTGAAAGACCTGAGCTTCTAGGCCTCAAGGGCAGCACAGAGCAGAAAATACTGAGTTGTGAGACTGCCTGCCCTCTGCTGGTCAACAAGCAGAATTTATGAAGTAACACATCCCTTACCTCTATCACCTTCATTTCATTCCTTTGAGTTATTTCAGAATACAGACAACCTTGCATATTAACTTCCACCCTAGAATTTTGTCACCTCTAAGTATCCGTTTTTCAACAGTCTTTATAGAAGTAATACATCTAAACAGACTGATGTGACGTGTAATCGTGGGCTTTGAGTTCTAATTCTAGTTGTGTGATTATGAGAGTTTTGAAGACAATACTGGTTGTCCTATGCTAATGACCACTCGCATCTTTATCTCCAAAAGAACACTTCCTTAAATTCTAGACCTCATTGTTCAATTTCCTAATAAAGTATGTATCCTAAATTCAACATGTTTCAAATCATTACTCCTGCCTTTCTCCTCTTCTCTTTCTCATTTAAAGGAATGGTAATACCATTCACCTCCAATGCCTAAGCCAGAAAACTGTGTGTCATCCTCAACCCTTTCTTCTTCTAATCCTATCTATCACTTCTGATCCGTTCTACCTCTTTAATAGTTTCCAAATCATCTACATCCTTCTACATTTTCATTTCCATTATCTTCTGCCTAAGACAACTTCATCAACCTTCTGAGAAACTATTTCCAGTATTAATATTTTTCACACTGCTGTGAGTATGATCTTTCTAAAATAAGTAACCTGATAATACCATTTTCCTGTTTAAAATGCTCCAATGGCTAAAAATCTCCTCTAGGACCAAGTCCAAGTATTTAAGCATGACAAATACAGTCAACCATGAGCATACCAAAGCTTCTCCCCACATTCTCATCTCTCATTCCTTTCTTCCTATCTCAAACTATTGATCATGCCATAGAATGTTTTTTCCTCTTTGTTCCAGACAGCTAATTCTCTCCTCCTGGAACTCCTTCTCCAATCTCTCTGTCCTATCCTTATATCACATCACCCGACTAAGTTCTTTAAGACTCAACTCAGGTAACCTGTTTCCCCAATGCTACAAACACAGACTCACTCCAGGTCTAGATTAGGTGCAACTCCTGTGTATTTTAGCTGTACTCTGTACTTTACTGTCACATGTATTCAGTGCAATGCAACAACCTCTTTAACTTTCTCACTCACTGGAAAGGAAGGATTTTGTACCTGTGAATATTTTATATATATGGCACTTAGCTGGTATCCAATCAAAGTTCGTAGTACAATTATGCATCAAGTGTCACCCAATATCATCAGTTATATGAATGACCAAATAGTGAAAATGAGCCATATTATGGGCTTTGGACATTTTAAATCAAGATCCTGCTGTCATTCTTAGCTTTAAGCCAAATAAATTTGGGAGAAAAGCTGAAAGGTAAAATCCTTTGATGACTTGTTCCTCAGCATTACTCATCCCCACCAAGCTGCCACCAGATGGGATTTGCTCAAAAGGCTATTTTCTGCCACTTTCTCCAAACAGTGGGTAAGTGCTTCAACCCACCAAGTAATACAACACACAAGAACAGCAAATAACCAAATAAATGTCAATTCTGAAAAGCAGTAACTTACTGCACGTTGAAAAGCCTGTGTCAGTAGGACTTTCCTCTTTATACTCCCATAATTTTCTTTACCTTTAATTAAGACACAAAGTCCTTCGAAAACTCAAGTAACCTATGTCCAGAACTAAGTTTTATCTATTATTTTATGATAACTTCTTTAAAGGACTGCCAGTTAAAGATTTTTCTTTCAGAGCCAACTTTAATTTTATCCTCGAAGGACTGTAAATGTTAAAAAAAGCTACAACATCAGTAAGGATTGCTGTGCCTCACAACTAAAGGTAGAGTTACCGGTATATTTAAATGTATTAATAGTAGCTTTAGGTTTGTTTAATTAAAACTTTGGTAATTCTGGAGTCGATGAATTGCATATAGACTGATGGAAAATGATACTAGAAAGAAATATGAATTTACAGGAAAAATGAAAGAGCACTAGAAATGGTAAACATTAAAAAGCTGTTTTTATTTTCATAAGTTCTTTAAGAGATATATGACCAAGTGATAACAATGTACTATGGAGGTTAAAACATATGCACAAGTAAAATAGGTGACAACAATAGCACACAGGATGGGAGGAATTTGTATAATGGAATTATATAGTTAAAAGGTTTTTACATGATATGTGAAGTGGCATTAATTCAAGATTGAGTATAATCAGTTAAGGATACATATTGTACCGTAAAGCAACCATTAAAAAAAAAAAAGAGGTATAGTTAAAAAGCCGAAAGAGGATATAGAATGGTATACTAAAACACTACTTGGTTAACTCAAAAGATGACAAGAAAGGAGAAACAAGAAAACAGAGGGACAAACAGAAAATAGCAAGACAGTAGACTCAAATCTAATCATAGTAATAATTGCATTAAATGTAAATGGACTAAACAGTCCAAATAAATTTTCAGACTGGATACAAATCCAAAGCTCAATTACATGCTACTCATAAGAAACCAGCTTTAAATAAAGACACAGATAGGCTGGAAGTAAAAGAATGGAGAAATGATAAATCATGCTAATACTAAGCATAAGAAGTGCTGGTGTAGCTATAATAATATCAAAGTAAACTTTAAGACAAGGAATATTAGAAATGAGAACAATTTCACAATGACAAAAGGGGGCAATTCATCAAAAAGACATAATGTGTTTGCACTCAGTAAGACCATCACATAAAAGAAGCAAAAATTGACAGGTAAACATAGACAAATGTACAATTATAGTTAAAAGAAAAGAAAACAACTTATGGAATATTATTCAACCATAAACAGAAATGAAGTACTGATACATGCTACAATATGGATGGATCTTGAAAACATTATGCTAAGTCAAAGAAATTAGATACAAAAGGCCAAATATTGTATAATTCCTTTTATATGAATGCCTAGAATAGGTAAATCCATAGAGACAGATGGTTGCACAGCTATGTTGTCCCTAGGTATATTGGTTCCAGGACCTCCCATGGATACCAGAACCTGTGGATGCTTAAGTCCCTTATATACAGTGGCATAGCATTTGCATATAACCTCCACACATCCTCCTGCATACTTTAAATCATCACTAGATTACTTATAACACCTAATACAATGTAAATGCTATGTAAATAGTTGCCAGCACTTAGCAAATTCAAGTTTGCTTTTTGGAACTTTCTGGAATTTTTCCCCAAATATTTTCAATCCATGGTTGGTTGAATCCATGGATGTGGAATCCAGCAGATATGGAGGGCCAACTGTACTGAACTGCACACTTTAAAATGATGAGGTATGATATGTGAATTTTATCTCAACAAAAATCCAAATAATGGCACAGTTTGGTAAGTCAAACAAACAAGTTCAAATAAACATTTCAAAAACAATTTATATTTATTCTTTTCAATACTCTTCACAATTCTTAGGAAAAAATGCATAAATAGGAATTCAACAACATACTCTAAATAGGTACTGTTGCAATGCTTAAGGCAGATACATTGTTTTCCATGTAAACCTGGATTTTCACTGGTAACATTAGTTGAAAATCTGAACATTTTATTTCGGAATATTTCAGAGAGAAATTTACTGTCATTTAAACTACTGAATAATTTTATTGCTGATTTCTCCTCTCTTCTTTATTCTTGTGTATTTATGTCATTTTCACTCCTTTATTAACATTTAAGGGGGACTTGGGAAGGAGGGAAGATAAACCCATAATGTGCAATTCAACTTATTTCACAGGTGGTCCCTGAAGATAGCTGACAAGGTGTCACACCTGCTTCTAGATAGAAAGGACATACACTTATCTATATAGTAATAATTTCTTTGTTTTGGTTAGCAAATGAACACTATTTTAAGCAACACATACCAGGCATATCAATACTATAAGCATCATGTAGTTGATCTGGCACTGTAACCACTTAATTTTAAAAGAAATATCAGCATTTTCAAGCCAATATGTTATAAGGTTAAAATAAAACCTATCTTTATTTTCAAAAAAATAAAGAAATATTGCTATGATGGTTGGCTCATTAAGTTAGGTGAACTATTTGTAAGTATTGCTAACAGAGAAAAGGTAGATCCTTTCTAATCCAAGGACCTAAAATTAAGGCAGGAAGTAAAGTTATTAATGACTTAACATTCCAAAGAACCCCAAACACATCACCTCAGCAGTATACATACATGACACACACATGCAAACACTCTAAATCTTTAAGTAGGTTCTAGATTACTGCATAGGTATCTGTACAGCCTATGTTAATTTAAGAACTAATTTCATATGCATATATTCTTATATATAACTTCAACACACAGCAGTAAATTAA
Source organism: Mesoplodon bidens (assembly GCF_964165515.1). NCBI lineage: Eukaryota > Metazoa > Chordata > Mammalia > Artiodactyla > Ziphiidae > Mesoplodon > Mesoplodon bidens. The sequence goes on along the minus strand of NC_138169.1, from coordinate 42,907,535 downwards.
GGACAAATTAAATATTCCAAAGTAGTAAATTTTAAGTTCCCCCCCACTTAGAGCCAACAGGCTTATGAAACAAATAATTTGGCTCTAAATGATAATTGGTACTTGCTGCTTTTTGCCAGGTTAACACAAGGAGACAGGAGCTGATGCTATTCAACTCTACCAAGACTTCTGAGAATATCAATGTAAATCTACACAGAGGATAGTTTAATATATAAACTGTACAACTAGAAAGATTTTTTAAAGGATAAGAGCCAGTTTTGCTTTGTTTTACATAATAGAAAAAAATACTAAAGGAAGAAGGTCTAAAACTAATTTCTCCAAATTTATTATTGTTGATTTATTATCCACAAAAATGATAATCTATGAATGCTGAACGTTCTAAGTTTAATTCTCTGAATTTTACATTTTTTAAAATCACCGTTTTATGCAATCTTCCAAACTGAAACCTATTCCCTTCAGTACTAAAAACCTGCATTTGAACTAAGGATTTTACTCTTCAAAGAGCAAGACTCTACCTCACTCCCTTCTGGGATTATATGCTTATTCTAGTAAATTCAAATCAAACAGGTAAGATTTCAGGTTCCCATCTATAAAGTAAGAGGCAGACAAAAAGTAGACCCTTAGTTTTCAAGGTATAGAATATTAAAAATCTAAATGGTTTCATACATCAATTTTGTGTTATTTGTGAGAGAACAAAAAAACTAAATCGTTAAAGGGTTTTTAACAATCCTGATTCATGCAATTTAAGTGATTGGAGGGGCAAATCAATCAGCAGTATATGTAAACACTGAAAGAGCATACGGCAGGGTTCTCTCCAGTTTCCCATTTTTCAAAGAAAATTACCTTTGAAGGTAAAACACCATGAATAAAAATCAACAAAAAATAATTTTCAGCTAATTTCAAAATAAGGATTGTACTAAAATGTCACCAACTCATTAAAGAAATGGATATTTTCAATTCAGGTTGGCATTACTTAAAAGTACTCGCTGTTGTTATAACTCAGTAAAAGTCTGACAACGATCGAAGTTTAAAGTCCAGGAATAAAGGGGAAAACATACAGGCCTAAGTTCTCAAAACTGAAGAAGCACCAAGCAAACACACACTTCAGTATATTTATAGCCAAGTTAGAACACATCTGTTTTGAAATTTAAAACTTAAATAAGCTTATATTTTAATGCTAATAGATAAATCATATAAACTGATATTTTTTTAATCACTGTTTTGAACATCAGCAGTACATTTCATTTTCCCCCCTGTAACCTATGGACTTTCTCAGATTCAAACATACAATTGATGAAAAATACTTTAAAATCTGATTATTAGAAAACAGGGAACATTTAATGTTTCTGAGATTTGTGACGAACTCAAATGAGACATAAAAATGAAGCTTTGAAGAGATTAAGGATTAACACAGTTCAAATTCACTATGGATCATTACTACTTATAAAATTCTATTAAAAGCTAAAATAATGGTACTATTACTATGATAACAAAGATGACAATTTATTAGGCCTGTACTTGAGGCCAGGAACTAATTAAGCACTTTACATAATCCAATCCTTAAAACATTATAAGGCGGGTATTACACCCATATTCCAGACGGGGATAATTGAGGTAAGAGGTTTAAAGAACTTGTCAAAGGTTACAAAATTTAATGGTCAAGAACCAAATCCAGATTTGACTGAGTCCAAACTATTATGTACTTACCCACGTGCTATGACGCTTCCCCACGAAGCAAACATTTAACAGAATTTGTATAAAGCGACCATTATCAAAAAGTAGGGCAGGAACTTAGACATCCCTGTAGCTCTTTCTCAAAGGAATTATAATATTATAAAGAATAACTTTATGTGGATGAAAAAAAATTACAAGTAACTGTTCTTGCCAAAAAGAAAAAAGTATGCTAACTAGGCCATATTTTTTTTTTTTTTTTTTTTTTTGCGGTATGTGGGCCTCTCACTATTGTGGCCTCTCCCATTGCAGAGCACAGGCTCCAGACGAGCAGGCTCAACGGCCATGGTTCACGGGCCCAGCTGCTCTGCGGCATGTGGGATCTCCCCGGACCGGGGCACGAACCCGTGTCCCCTGCATCGGCAGGCGGACTCTCAACCACTGCCCCACCAGGGAAGCCCTAGGCCATATTTATAGGAATACGCTTAATGATGAAATAGCATGCCCCACTTTTAATAAATATTTACACATTTACATACAAATAGACCAAAAATAAAGGGCAGTGGGTTGTCCTGTGCTAGAGAAGTAGGAACATAAAAAACTCTACTGGACTAGTTTTACCATATTTTAAAATACACTAAGATTTGGAACCTTGAGGTCACAAAAAGACAAATACTAAATGATTCCATTTACATGAGCTATCTAAGTAGTCAAATTCATAGAATCAAAGTAGAATGGTGGTTACCAGGGGCTGGGAAAAGGGAAGATGGGGAGTTGTTTAATGGGTACAGAGTTTCAATTTTGCAAGATGAAAAAGTTCTGGAGGTGTGGTGCATAACAATGTGAATATGCTCAACGCTACTGAACTGTACACTTAAAAATGGTTAAGATGTTTGAAAAGAAAGATTTGGTACTAATACATAAATAGCCATAAACAGAGATATACATCACTGGACTGGTCCTGCTGCAATTATATGGTAGTTGCTAGTCACATGTGACTATTAAAATGTACATTAATTAAAAAAAATTAAAATTATTTCCTCAATCACACTAGCCACAGCTCAACTGCTCAACAGCCATATGTAGTTGCTGAGGACAGCACAGACAGCACATTCTCATCACAGAAAGTTCTATTAGCTAGCACTGGGTCAGAGTACACAGAAACAGTCTCAAATACATATGGGAATTTGTATTGGACACAAACTTGTTTGTGATAAAGGTGGCATTTCAAATCAGTGGGGAAAGAATCATTGAGTAAATAGTGTTGGGACAATCTGCTAGCCTGGGGGAGAATGATGGGGGAGTGAGGGAGTAAAGGTAAATCCAGATCTCAACTCTTATTCAAAACAAATTCTGAATGAACCAAAGATTTATACTTAAAAGCTGAAATGATAAAATTACTAACACATAAGTCTAATTATTAAGAAAGGGCTTTCCAAACACAATAGAACCCCAGGAGGACAAAAGCAGAAGACTGATTTTTTTTTTTTTAATTTAAGAAAATACAAACTTTTAGATGAATAAAGCCCAGACAAACTGAAAGGAAAGTGGAGGGAGGTGTGGAGAGTTCCATGTTCTTAATCTATTAAAAAATATAACTCAGTGGGGAAAAGGTAAATTGAAAATGCCAATATACACATGAAAAAATTGCTCAATTTCACTCATAATTTAAACACTCTATTAAAAATTGCATTTTCAACCATCAGATGGCAAAGAGAATCCCCAGTGTTAAATGAGAGTGTGAGAAAACAGGCACTAATGGATGTAAAACCTGATACAACTCATTCAGGAGGTAATTTAAAAATATTTATCAAAAATGAAAATCAGGGGCTTCCCTGGTGGCGCAGTGGTTGAGAGTCCGCCTGCCGATGCAGGGGACACGGGTTCGTGCCCCTATCCCGGAAGATCCCACATGCCGCGCAGCGGCTGGGCCCGCGAGCCATGGCCGCGGAGCCTGTGTGTCCGGAGCCTGTGCTCCACAACGGGAGAGGCCACAGCAGTGAGAGGCCCGCGTACAGCAAAAAAAGAAAATCAACAAATAATATTTATGGGTAAAATGATACTGAGTCTAGGATTGACTTTAAAATAACATGAGGAGTGAAAAACTTACCTGAGAAGGTTGGTGTAGATATAAATAACACAACATTAGGCATAAATTGATAGTAGTTGCAGCAGGATGGTAGGTGTGTAGGGGATTCATTATACTACTCTAGTTTTGAGTATGTTTGAATTTTTCCAAAAGGGTTTTCCTATTAATGCACACCCTTTAACCCAGGAATTCCATTTCTAGGTATTTAGTCTATAGTTACATTGGACAAGCACACAACAAGGTAAGTACAAGGATGTTCTCTGAGGCAATAAAAGCGAAGACCTGGAAACAACCTAAATTTCCATTAGAGAACTGGTTGAATACATTATTTATCTAAACACAGTCATGTCATATACCTTTAAAAAGTATGGAGGTAAATTATATGAGAGAGATTACGGAAAAGGGGAAAAGTATCAAGAGCAGAACAACAGACACAGTTTGACTGCATTTAGTAAAAACAAAATCAAATGTGGATTTGTGAAGGCACATGAGATACATGCCCACATTCACAACGAATTCTAGAGGGATATGTGAGAATATTAATGGTGGTTACATCTGGCTGGGCAGGAGATGGGGGACTAGAAATCTGTGAGGAGGAAACATTTATTTTTTTCAAACATTTTTATACTCTGGATTTTTTTTGCATGTGAACATATTGCATTCATTACACTTTTATTAATAAAAAGAACTAGACTTTTAAAATCCTTCTTCTATTGAGATGATTGTCATTCATTTAGGAACTATCAGTGTTCAGGGTCAGCACTGGGAGGGGCTTGTCTCAAAGCATATTTAAGTTTTACAGAGCAGAACAGACAAGCCGTGGTTCCTTTACTGCTGACCTAGCTCAGGGCTCTTATCGAACCTGTATCTCAGCCCTGATGACCGATCTGAAAATCTATCACTACAGCAAATAATTGCTCTAAAGATTTAAGTAAGATCCTTCCTTGGTGTTAATCAAACATTAATGATGTTTATTGAATATGTATGTGCCCTGTCCTGTGGGAGATACAAAGGAAAAGGATTATAGTCTTGCTCAAGAAATTCATAATCTCACAGAAGATAAAACACGCACGCGAGGAGCAGAGAATGATTAATGCCGTGGAAACACATTATGTGCTGAGAAAAGAAGTCAGTGTGGGTATGTAGAGTCAAGGTTCATGATAGAAATGAGAGTGCAGACTTGATTTTAACAGACGAGCTGGATTTAGATACATAGCGGGGAGAAAATTACATAAAACTGCCTGAAAGAGTGCACAGAAGAAACTGAGATAGTGAGATTCAGTATGACTAGAGATGGGGGATAGGAAAAAGTATAAAATAAGTAATTAGTAGGAGTAAAGTTCAAGGTGATATATATTTTTAAAAACAAGCAAAAATTAAGATTTTATAAAGAGGCAAAGGAGAGTTTTAACAAGTATTTGACAGCAACAGTGTGCAAGGCAGAGTAAATTTGCATTCTTTGCTTCCTTTAGGCTTGCTTTTTTGACATGAAAAATAGAATAACAAACAAACATTATTTCAATACCTCACTTCCAGACCCGGATTCTAGTGGTCTCTTCTTCCTTGGTCCAATAGCTGCAAGAGCTGTGAGATTAGCATCTCTATGCTGTATCTGCGCGAGCTCCAACTGTTGTAACTAGAAGATGGAATAAAAAAAAAAAAGAAAAAAATCAATGTTTACACACAGTGATGCTCAAAGGGGGAAAGAAACTGATCACTAAGCCCACTTCTCTGTTCTTTACCAAATACGTGACAGTGTAAAATAAACATGAGATTTCCCTAACAGCCAAAGGTACATCATTTCTTGATTCCTTTCCTCTAACAAACTCTTTATTCCTGAATCTCTAAATAGAAGAGGCAGAATTTAGGTAAGGAAGAAGTATGGAATAGAAGAAAAAGAAGAAAAGAAACACCCCTAGAGCTTAAGCTCTCCTTAGTTTAAGCACAGGTTAAGAAATGCCTGAAGAATAAGTTGAACAGTAAATTGGAGGGAAAGTGGCCAAAATATAGTCAAACTTTTTGGAATAAGAGAGAATGACAGTTGGCCCTTGAACAACAAATGTGGGGGGTAGAGGCGCGGACCCTCTATGCAGTAGAAAGTTCACATGTAACTTATCGTTGGCTCTCCACATCCGAGGTTCCTCCATATCCACGTGTCTGCATCCATTAATTCAACCAACTGCGAATCGTGTAGCACTGTAGTAGGTACTTAGTGAAAAAAATATGCATATAAGTGAACCCACGCAATTCAAACCTGTGTTGTTCAAAGGTCAAGGGTACTTAAAAATAGTGTCTGTATATTATAGGAAACAGTTCTATGCTGTATGATTTACAAAGCACTTCCTTAAAATTAACTCATTTAACTCTTACAACGACACTGAAAGGTATATATTAATTGCTATAATAACATGAAAATTATACATATACTTTTTTTTAATAACTAAGGGAGAAAGTGAGGTTTTAAGAGATTGGGAAAACTTCATAAAGGTCACACAAATAATAAGTGGTAGAAACAGAACTCAGAGCCAAGTGTTCTCATTATAAATCTTTTCAATATATTACACTTTCTTATGGATTTACTCTGTATCTGTCTTCATGTCAACAACTGAAAGTGAGTTAGTATTGTTTTGTTGTACAGCTTTCATTATGCCTAACCCAAATGACCAAATCTACAAGGTATAATTTTTTAGTATTTGGGCACTAAACTATTCAGGGGTACCCATGAAAGATGCCTCATTAAGGTAGATAAATTCAAGATATTAAAACTGGGAAATAAATGTATGAAACGTAGCATCATTTCACCAAGGCAAGTAAGTGTCAAATGGTATTCTTTAAAAAAAAACAAGGTGAAGAAGTCAAAATAAAATATCACTACACAGGTCCTTAAGTTTTTCTGGAAAAGGAAGCAGGTTTAATTCCCACTGAAATCTTATTACTCTGGAGAAGAAGGAAGAAAGAACCTGGCACTGGTTGCTAGATAAATATTCAAACAAGATCAGACTCCAAGAGAGTCAACTGAAAGTAACCTATTGGGGAACCATAAATGTATCCTGAGAATATTTTTCTAAAAGAACACTAACTAAATTTTTAACATTCAAGAAAAAAAGCCTAGATGAAAGAAACAAACAATTTATGATGAAACAGGCAGTCTCAGAGAGACATAAAGTAAAGATCACTTCAAATTATTTTATAATATCAGAGGACAGACAAAGAATAAGCCATAGGTAACTGAATCCAGCAAAGCAGAAAACACTTAACTAAAGAAAATGAACTAGGAACCATTTTCCATTTGTTCCCCAAATTACAGGACAGAAATCCTTCATTTAAATTGTGCATTTACTTATATATAACTTGCTAAAAACCGATTTTCAGGAGTTAACAGCCATCTTTGCTTAATGCTGGCCTTTTAAATAAAATATAGAGTTTTAGAGCCAGATGCTGTCACAACACAGAACTTGTAGGTGACAAAATATAATTTTAATTAATCTACCCTGCAGCACAAATCAAACAACAAGCTATAGTTTAGTCTTTCCCTGTAGAGAAATGGCTTCTGCACGAGAGTCACACCAAATAAATAGTTTCAAAATTGACCTCTGTCATCAAATTCCACTACCTATATAGTAAAACATTTCCTTTCACTCTGCAAATTACACTTTGGTTTTCAGAAATCTCAAGAACGTTTTAGAAAATTTTGCAAAACTCTTAACAAAAATGAAAACTGACAATAGGTTGGTTGTATTTACAATTAACTTTCTTAAAAACAATGTATTTTGGGGCTTCCCTAGTGGCGCAGTGGTTGAGAGTCCGCCTGCCAATGCAGGGGACACGGGTTCGTGCCCCAGTCCGGGAAGATCTCACATGCCGCAGAGTGGCTGGGCCCGTGAGCCATGGCCGCTGTGCCTGTGCGTCTGGAGCCAGTGCTCCGCACAGTGCAAGAGGGAGAGGCCACAACAGTGAGAGGCCCACATACCGCAAAAAAACAAACAAACAAAAAAAACAATGTATTTTGGCCAGCACAATATAGAAAAACTATGGACTTCTTTTTTTAACAGCTTTATTGGAATATAATTGCTTTACAATGGTGTGTTAGTTTCTGCTTTATAACAAAGTGAATCAGCTATACATATACACATATCACCATATCTCCTCCCTCGTGCGTCTCCCTCCTACTCTCCTTATCCCACCCCTCTAGGTGGTCACAAAGCACCGAGGTGATCACCCTGTGCCATGCGGCTGCTTCCCACTAGCTATCTATTTTTTATTTGGTAGTATATATAAATCCATGCCACTTTCTCACTTCGTCCCATTTACCCTTCCCCCTCCCCTTGTGCTCCAGTCCATTCTCTATGTCTGCGTCTTTATTCCTGTCCTGCCCTTAGGTTCTTCAGAACCTTTTTTTTTTAAGATTCCATATAAATGTGTTAGCATATGGTATTTTTCTCTTTCTGACTTACTTCACTGTGTATGACAGACTCTAGGTCCATCCACCTCACTACAAATAACTCAATTTCGTTTCTTGTTATGGCTGAGTAATATTCCAGTGTATATATGTGCCACTTCTTCTTTATCCATTCATCTGTCGATGGACACTTAGGTTGCTTCCATGTCCTGGCTAATGTAAATAGAGATGCAATGAACATTGTGCTACATGACTCTTCTTGAATTATGGTTTTCTCTGCATATATGCCCAGTAGTGGGATTGCTGGGTCATATGGTAGTTCTATTTTTAGTTTTTTAAGGAACCTCCATACTGTTCTCCATAGTGGCTGTATCAACTTACATTCCCACCAACAGTGCAAGAGGGTCCCCTTTTCTCCACACCCTCTCCAGTATTAACTGTTTCTAGATTTTTTGATGATGGCCATTCTGACTGGTGTGAGGTGATTACCTCACTGTAGTTCTGATTTGCATTTCTCTAATGATTAGTGATGTTGAGCGTTCTTTCATGTGTTTGTTGGCAATCTGTATATCTTCTTTAGAGAAATGTCTATTTAGGTCTTCTGCCCATTTTTGGATTGGGTTGTTTGTTTTTTTCATATTGAGCTGCATGACCTGCTTGTAAATTTTGGAGATTAATCCTTTGTCAGTTGCTTTGTTTGCAAATATTTTCTCCCATTCTGAGGGTTGTCTTTTCGTCTTGTTCATGGTTTCCTTTGCCCTGCAAAAGCTTTTAAGTTTCATTAGGTCTCATTTGTTTATTTTTATTTCCATTTCTCTAGGAGGGGGGTCAAAAAGGATCTTGATGTGACTTATGTCATAGAGTGTTCTGCCTATGTTTTCCTCTAAGAGTTTTATAGTGTCCGCCCTTACATTAGGTCTTTAATCCATTTTGAGTTTATTTTTGTGTATGGTGTTAGGGAGTGTTCTAATTTCATTCCTGTACATGTAGCTGTCCAGTTTTCCCCGCACCACTTATTGAAGGGGCTCTCTTTTCTCCAATGTATATTCTTGCCTCCTTTATCAAAAATAAGGTGACCACGAGATTGGTTCAAGATAGCAGAGTAGAAGGATGTGCTCTTACTTCCTCTTGCGAGAGCACCAGAATCACAACTAACTTCTGAACAATCATCGACAGGAAGACACTGGAACTCACCAAAAAGATACCCCACAGCCAAAACAAAGGAGAAGCCACAATGAGACGGTAGGAAGGGCGCAATCACAATAAAATCAAATCCCATAACTGCTGGGTGGGTGACTCACAAACTGGAGAACACTTATACCACAGAAGTCCACCCACTGGAGTGAAGGTTCTGAGCCCCACATCAGGCTTCCCAACCTGGGGGTCTGGCAACAGGAGGAGGAATTCCTAGAGAATCAGACTTTGAAGGCTAGCGAGATTTGACGGCAGGACTTCGACAGGACTGGGAGAAACAGAGACTAGACTCTAGGAGGGCACACACAAAGTAGTGTGGGAATCGGGACACAGGGGAAGGAGCAGTGACCCCATAGGAGACTGAACCAGACCTACCTGCTAGTGTTTGAGGGTCTCCTTCAGAAGCGGGGGTGGCTGTGTCTCACCGTGAGGACAAGGACACTGGCAGCAGAAGTTCTGGGAAGTACTCCTTGGTGTGAGCCTTCCCAGAGTCCGCCATTAGCCCCACCAAAGAGCCCTGCTAGGCTCCAGTGTTGGGTCGCCTCAGGCCAAACAACCAACAGGGAGGGAACCCAGCCCCACCCATCAGCAGTCAAGAGGATTAAAGTTTTACTGAGACCTGCCCACCAGAGCAACAGCCAGTTCTACCCACCACCAGTCCCTCCCACCAGGAAACTTGCACAAGCCTCTTAGATAGCCTCATCCACCAGAGGGAAGACAGCAGAAGCAAGATGAACTACAATCCTGCAGCCTGTGAAACAAAAACCACATTCCAAGAAAGATAAACAAGATAAAAAGGCAGAGGGCTATGTACCAGATGAAGGAACAAGATAAAGCCCCCAAAAAACAACTAAATGAAGTGGAGATAGGCAACCTTCCAGAAAAATAATTCAGAATAATGACACTGAAGATGATCCAGGACCTCGGAAAAAGAATGGAGGCAAAGATCGAGAAGATGCAAGAAATGTTTAACAAAGACCTAGAAGAATTAAAGAACAAACAGAGATGAACAGTACAATAAGTGAAATGAAAAATACGCTAGAAGGAATCAATAGCAGAATAAATGAGGCAGAAGAATGGATAAGTGACCTGGAAGACAGAATGGTAGAATTCACTGCTGTGGAAAAGAATAAAGAAGAAAGAATGAAAATAAATGATGACAGCCTAAGACACCTCTGGGACAACATTAAATGCAACAACATTCACATTACAGGGGTCCAGAAGGAAAAGAAAGAGAGAAAGGACCCGAGAAAATATTTGAAGATATTATAGTCAAAAACTTCCCTAACACGAGAAAGGAAATAACCACCCAAGTCCAGAGAGCACACAGTCCCATACAGGATAAACCCAAGGAGAAACACGCCGAGACACATAGTAATCAAATTGGCAAAAATTAAAGACAAAGAAAAATTATTGAAAGCAGCAAGGGAAAAATGAAATATAACATACAAGGGAACTCCCATGAGGTTAACAGCTGATTTCTCAGCAGAAACTCTACAAGCCAGAAGGGAGTGGCAAGATATACTTAAAGTGATGAAAGGGAAGAACCCTCAACCAAGATTACTCTACCCAGCAAGGATCTCATTCAGATTCGACAGAGAAATCATAAGCTTTACAGACAAGCAAAGGCTAAGAGAATTCAGCACCACCAAACCAGCTCTAGAGCAAATGCTGAAAGAACTTCTCTAAGTGGGAAACACAAGAGAAGAAAAGGACCTACAAAAACAAACCAAAAACAACTAAGAAAATGGTAATAGGAACATACATATCGATAATTACCTTAAACATGAATGGATTAAATGTTCCAACCAAAAGACACAGGCTCGCTGAATGGATACAAAAACAAGACCCGGGCTTCCCTAGTGGCGCAGTGGTTGGGAGTCCACCTGCCAATGCAGGGGATGCGGGTTCGTGACCTGGTCTGGTAGGATCCCACGTGCCGTGGAGCGGCTGGGCCCATGAGCCATGGCCACTGTGCCTGCGCGTCCAGAGCCTGTGCTCCGTGACGGGAGAGGCCCGTGTACCGCAAAAGAAAAAAACCAAAACAAAACAAAAGAAGACCCATATATATGCTGTCTACAAAAGACCCACTTCAGACCTAGGGACACATACAGAATGAAAGTGAGGGGATGGAAAAAGATATTCCATGCAAATGAACATCAAAAGACAGCTGGAGTTACAATACTCGTATCAGATAAAATAGACTTTAAAATAAAGAATGTTACAAGAGACAAGGAAGGACACTACATAATGATCAAGGGATCAATCCAAGAAGAAGATATAACAATTATAAATATATAGACACCCAACAAAGGAGCACCTCAATACATAAGGCAACTGCTAATAGCTATAAAAGAGGAAATTGACAGTAACACAATAATAGTGGGGGACTTTTTTAACACCTCACTTACACCAATGGACAGATCATCCAAACAGAAAATTAATAAGGAAACACAAGCTTTAAATGACACAACAGACCAGGTAGATTTAGTTGATATTTAAAGGAGATTCCATGCAAAAACAGCTGATTACACTTTCTTCTCAAGTGTGCATGGAACACTCTCCAGGGTAGATCACATCTTGGGTCACAAATCAAGCCTCAGTAAATTTAAGAAAATTGAAATCACATCAAGCATCTTTTCTGACCACAACGCTATGAGATAACAAATCAATTACAAGGAAAAAAAACGTAAAAAACACAAACACATGGAGGCTAAACAGTACATTACTAAATAACCAAGAGATCACTGAAGAAATCAAAGAGGAAATCAAAAAATACCTAGAGACAAATGACAATGAAAAAACAACAATCCAAAACCTATGGGATGCAGCAAAAGTAGTTCTAAGAGGAAAGTTTATAGCAATATAAGCCTATGTCAAGAAACAAGAAACATCTCAAATGAATGATCTAAACTTACATCTAAAGTAACTAGAGAAAGAAGAACAAACAAAACCCAAAATTAGCAGACGGAAAGAAATCATAAAGAGCAGAAATAAATGCAAAATAAATGAAGGAAACAATAGCAAAGATCAATAAAACTAAAAGCTGGTTCTTTGAAAAGATAAACAAACTTGATAAACCATTAGCCAGACTCATCAAGAAAAAGAGGGAGAGGACTCAAATCAATATAATTAGAAACGAAAAAGGAGAAGTTACAACAGACACCGCAGAAATACAAAGCATCATAAGAGACTACTACAAGCAACTCTATGCCAATAAAATGGACAACTTGGAAGAAATGGACAAATTCTTAGAAAGGTATAACCTTCCAAGATTGAACCAAGAAGAAAATATGAACAGACCAATCACAAGTAATGAAGTTAAAACTGTGATTAAAAACCTTCCAACAAACAAAAGTCCAGGACCAGATGGCTTCACAGGTGAATTCTATCAAACATTTAGAGAAGAGCTAACACCCACCCTTCTAAAACTCTTCCAACAAACTGCAGAGGAAGGAAAACCCCAAACTCATTCTATGAGGCCACCATCACCCTGATACCAAAATCAGACAAAGATGTCACAAAGAAAGAAAATTACAGACCAATATCACTGATGAATATAGATGCAAAAATCCTCAACAAAATACTAGCAAACACAATTCAACAACACATTAAAAGGATCATACCCTATGATCAAGTGGGATTTATCCCAGGGACGCAAGGATTCTTCCATATACGCAAATCAATCAATGTGATACACCATATTAACAAATTGAAGAAGTAAAACCATATGATCATCTCAATAGATGCAGAAAAAGCTTTTGACAAAATTCAACACTCATTTATGATAAAACTCTCCAGAAAGTGGGCACAGAGGGAACCTACCTCAACATAATAAAGGCCATATATGACAAACTCACAGTAAACGTCATTCTCAATGGTGAGAAACTGAAAGCATTTCTTTTAAGAATAGGAGCAAGACAAGGATGTCCACTGTCACCACTATTATTCAACATAGTTTTGGAAGTCCTAGCCACGGCAATCAGAGAAGAAAAAGAAAGAAAAGGAATACAAACTGGAATAGAAGTAAAACTGTCACTGTTTGCAGATGACATGATACTATACATAGAGAATCCTAAAGATGCCAGCAGAACACTACTAGAGCTAATCAGTGAATTTGGTAAAGTTGGAGGATACAAAATTAATGCACAGAAATCTCTTGCATTCCTATACACTAATGATGAAAAATGTGACAGGGAAATTAAGGAAACACTCCCATTTACCACTGCAACAAAAAGAATAAAATACCTAGGAATAAACCTACCGAGGGAGACAAAAGACCTGTATGCAGAAAACTATAAGACACTGATGAAAGAAATGAAAGATGATACAAACAAATGGAGAGATATACCACATTCTTGGATTGGGAGAATCAATACTGTGAAAATGACTATATTACCCAAAGCAATCTACAGATGCAATGCAATCCCTATCAAATTACCAGCGGCATTTCTTACAGAACTAGAAAAAAAATCTTAAAATTTTTATGGAGACAAAAAAGACCCCGAATATCCAAAGCAGTCTTGAGGGAAAAAACCGGAGCTGGAAGAATCAGACTCCCTGACTTCAGACTATACTACAAAGCTACAGTACTCAAGACAATATTGTACTGGCACTAAAACAGAAATATAGATCAATGGAACAGGATAGACAGCCCAGACATAAACCCATGCACCTATGGTCAACTAATCTATGACAAAGGAGGCAAGGATATACAATGGAGAAAAGAGAGTCTCTTCAGTAAGTGGTGCTGGGAAAACTGGACAGCTACATGTAAAAGAATGAAATTAGAACACTCCCTAACACCATACACAAAAATAAACTTAAAATGGATTCGAGACCTAAATGTAAGACCAGACACTATAAAACTCTTACAGGAAGAACACTCTGACATAAATCACAGCAAGATCTTTTTTGATCCACCTCCTAGAGTAATGGAAATAAAAACAAAAGTAAACAAATAGGACCTAATGAAACTTAAAAGCTTTTGAAAAGCAAAGGAAACTACAAATAAGACGATAAGACAACCCTCAGAATGGGAGAAAATATTTGCAAACAAACGGGCAAAGAATTAATCCCCAAAATATATAAACAGCTCATGGAGCTCAATATTAAAAAAAAAACCCAGCCAATCCAAAAATGGGCAGAAGACCTAAACAGACATTTCTCCAAAGAAGACATACAGATGGCCAAGAAGCACATGAAAAGCTGCTCAACATCACTAATTATTAGAGAAATGCAAATCAAAACTACAATGAGGTATCACCTCACACCAGTTGGAATGGGCATCATCAGAAAATCTACAAACAACAAATGCTGGAAAGGGTGTGGAGAAAAGGGAACACTCTTGTACTGTTGGTGGGAATGTAAATTGATACAGCCACTATGGAGAACAGCATGGAGGTTCCTTAAAGAACTAAAAATAGAATTACCATATGACCCAGCAATCCCACTACTGGGCATATACCCAGAGAAAACCATAATTCAAAAAGACACATGCATACCAATGTTCACTGCAGCACTATTTACAATAGCCAGGTCATGGAAGCAACCTAAATGCCCATCGACAGATGAATGGATAAAGAAGATGTGCTACACATATACAATGGAATATTACTCAGCCATAAAAAGGAACGAAACTGGGTCATTTGTAGAGATGTGGATGCATCTAGAGACTGTCATACAGAGTGAAGTCAGAAAGAGAAAAACAAATATTGTATATTAACACATATATGTGGAACCTAGAAAATGATACAGATGAACCAGTTTCTAGAGCAGAAATTGAGACAGAGAAGTAGAGAAAAAATGTATGGACACCAAGTGGGGAAAGAGGCGGGGGATGGGGGTTGTGGTGTGATGAACTGGGAGATTGGGACTGACATATATACACTACTATGTATAATATGGATAACTAATAAGAACCTGCTGTATAAAAAGATAAATAAAATAAAATTCAAAAAAAAAGAAAGTGGCCATATGTGCGTGGGTTTATCTTTGGGCTTTCTATCCTGTCCCACTGATCTATATTTCTGATTTTGTGCCAGTACAATATTGTCTTGGTTACTGTAGCTTTGTAGTATAGTCTGAAGTCAGGGAGCCTGATTCCTCCAGCTACGTTTTTCTTTCTCAAGATTGCTTTGGCTATTCGGGATCTTCTGTGTTTCCATACAAACTGTGAAATTTTTTGTTCTAGTTCTGTGAAAAATGCCATTGGTAGTTTGATAGGGATTGTGTTGAATCTGTAGATTGCTTTGGGTAGTATAGTCATTTTCACAATATTGATTCTTCCAATCCAAGAACATGGTATATCTCTCCATCTATTTGCATCATATTTAATTTCTTTCATCCATGTCTTACAGTTTCCTGAGTACAGGTCTTTTGTCTCCTTAGGTACATTTATTCCTAGGTATTTTATTCTTTTTGTTGCAATAGTAAATGGGAGTGTTTCCTTAATTTCTCTTTCAGATTTTTCATCATTAGTGTATAGGAATGCAAGAGATTTCTGTGCCTTAATTTTGTATCCTGCTACTCTACCAAATTCATTGATTTGGTCTAGCAGTTTTCTGGTAGCATCTTTAGGATTCTTTAAGTATAGTACAATGTTATCTGCAGACAGTGACAGCTTTACTTTTTCTTTTCTGATTTGGATTCCTATTATTTCTTTTCCTTCTCTGAGGGCTGTGGCTAAAGCTTCCAAAACTATGCTGAATAATAGTGGTAAGTGTGGGCAACCTTGTCTTGTTCCTGATCTTAGTGGAAACGGTTTCAGTTTTTCACCATTGAGAACGATGTTGGCTGTGGGTTTGTCATATATAGCCTTTATTATGTTGAGGTAAGCTCCCTGTATGCCTACTTTCTGGAGTGTTTTTATAATAAATGGGTGGTGAATTTTGTGGAAAGCTTTTTCTGCATCTATTGAGATGATCATATGGTTTTTATCCTTCAGTTTGTTAATATGGTGTATCACATTGATTGATTTGTGTATATTGAAGAATCCTTGCATCCCTGGGATAAACCACACTTGATCATGTTGTATGATCCTTTTAATGTGCCTTTGGATGCTGTTTGCTAGTATTTTGTTCAGGATTTTTTTGCATCTATGTTCTTCAGTGATATTGGCCTGAAGTTTTCTTTCTTTGTGACATCTTTGCCTGGTTTTGGTATCAGGGTGATGGTGGCGTCGTAGAATGAGTTTGGGAGTGTTCCTCCCTCTGCCATATTTTGGTAGAGTTTGAGAAAGACAGGTGTTAGCTCTTCTCTAAATGTTTGATAGAATTTGCCTGTGAAGCCATTTGGTCCTGGGCTTTTGTTTGTTGGAAGATTTTTAATCACAGTCTCAATTTCAGTGCTTGTGATTGGTCTGTTTACATTTTCTACTTCTTCCTGGTCCAGTCTTGGAAGGTTGTGGTTTTCTAAGAATTTGTCCATTTCTTCCAGGTTGTCCATTTTATTGGCATATAGTTGCTTGTAGTAGCCTCTTAGGATGCTTTGTATTTCTGCAGTGTCAGTGGTTACTTCTCCTTTTTCATTTCTAATTCCATTGATTTGGGTCTTCTCCCTGTTTTTCTTGATGAGTCTGGCTAATGGTTTGTCAATTTTGTTTATCTTCTCAAAGAACCAGCTTTTAGTTTTACTGATCTTTGCTATTGTTTCCTTCATTTCTTTTTCATTTATTTCTGCTCTGATCTTTACGATTTCTTTCCTTCTGCTAACTTTGGGGTTTATTTTGTTTTACTTTCTCTAATTGCTTTAGGTGTAAGTCTAGGTTGTTTATTTGAGATGTTTCTTGTTTCTTGAAGTAGGATTGTATTGCTATAAACTTCCCTCTTAAAACTACTTTTGCTCCATCCCATAGGTTTTGGGTCATCGTGTTTTCACTGTCATTTGTTTCTAGGTATTTTTTGATTTCCTCTTTGATTTCTTCAGTGATCTCTTAGTTATTAAGTAGTGTATTGTTTAGCCTCCATGTGTTTGTATTTTTTACAGATTTTTTCCCGTAATTGATATCTAGGTCTCATAGTGTTGTGGTCAGAAAAGATATTTGATATGCTTTCAATTTTCTTAAATTTACCAAGGCTTGATTTGTAACACAAGATATGATCTATCCTGGAGAATGTTTCATGAGCACTTGAGAAGAAAGTGTATTCTGTTCTTTTTGGATGGAATGTCCTATAAATATCAATTAAGTCCATCTTGTTTAATGTATCATTTAAATCTTGTGTTTCTCTATTTATTTTCATTTTGGATGATCTGTTCATTGGTGAAAGTGGGGTGTTAAGGTCCCCTACTATGATTGTGTTACTGTTGATTTCCCCTTTCATGGCTGTTAGCATTTGCCTTATGTATTGAGGTGCTCCTATGTTGGATGCATAAATATTTACAACTGTTATATCTTCTTCTTGGATGGATCCCTTGATCATTATGTAGTGTCCTTCTTTGTCTCTTGTAGTAGTCTTTATTTTAAAGTCCATTTTTTCTGATATGAGAATTGCTACTTCAGCTTTCTTTTGATTTCCATTTAAATGGAGTGTCTTTTTTTCATCCCCTCACTTTCAGTCTGTATGTGTCCCTAGGTCTGAAGTGGGTCTCTTGTAGACAGCATATATATATATGGGTCTTGTTTTTGTATACATTCAGTCAGTCTATGTCTTTTGGTTGGAGCATTTAATCCATTTACATTTAAGGTAATTATTGATATGTATGTTCCTATTCCCATTTTCTTAATTGTTTTGGGTTTGTTATTGTAGGTCTTTTCCTTCTCTTGTGTTTCCTGCCTAGAGAAGTTCCTTTAGCATTTGTTGTAAAGCTGGCTTGGTGGTGCTGAATTCTCTTAGCTTTTGCTTGTCTGTAAAGGTTTTAATTTCTCCATCAAATCTGAATGAGATCCTTGCTGGGTAGGGTAATGTTGGTTGTAGGTTTTTCCCTTTCATCACTTTAAATATGCCCTGCTACTCCCTTCTGGCTTGCAGAGTTTCTGCTGAAAGATTAGCTATTAACCTTATGGCAATTCCCTTGTATATTGTTTGTTGTCCCCCCCTTTTTTTTTTGCGGTACACGGGCCTCTCACTGTTGTGGTCTCTCCCATCGCAGAGCACATGCTCTGGACGCACAGGCTCAGCGGCCATGGCTCACAGGCCTAGCCGCTCTGTGGCATGTGGGCTCTTCCCAGACTGGGGCACAAATCCGTGTTCCCTGCATCAGTAGGCGGATTCTCAACCACTGCGGCACCAGGGAAGCCCCCCTTGCTGCTTTTAATATTTTTTCTTTGTATTTAATTTTTGATAGTTTGATTAATATGTGTCTTGGTGTGTTTCTCCTTGGATTTATCCTCTATGGGACTCTCTGCCCCTTCTGGACTTGGGTGGCTATTTCCTTCCCCATATTAGGGATGTTTTCAACTACAATCTCTTCCAGTATTTTCTTAGTCCCTTTCTTTTTCTCTTCTTCTTCTGGGACCCGAATAATTTGAATGTTGGTGCGTTTAATGTTGTCCCAGAGGTTTCTGAGACTGTCCTCAATTCTTTTCATTCTTTTTTTCTTTATTCTGCTCTGCAGTAATTTTTTCCACTATTTTATCTTCCAGGTCACTAATCTGTTCTTCTGCCTCAGTTATTTTGCTATTGATTCCTTCTAGAGAATTTTTAATTTCATTTATTGTGTTGTTCATCATTGTTTGTTTGCTCTTTAGTTCTTCCAGGTCCTAGTTAAACGTTTCTTCTATTTTCTCCATTCTAGTTCCAAGATTTTGGATCATCTTTACTATCACCACTCTGAATTCTTTTTCAGGTAGACTGTCTATTTCCTCTTCATTTGTTAGGTCTGGTGGGGTTTTACCTTGCTCCTTCATCTGCTGTATGTTTCTCTGTCTTCTCACTTTGCTTAACTTCCTGTGTTGGGGTCTCCTTTTCACATGCTGCAGGTTCGTAGTTCCTGTTGTTCTTGGTGTCTGCCCCCAGTGGGTAAGGTTGGTTCAGTGGGTTGTGTAGGCTCCCTGGTGGAGGGGACTGGTGCCTGTGTTCTGGTGGATGAGGCTGGATCTTGTCTTTCTGGTGGGCAGGTCTGCGTCCAGTGGTGTGTTTTGCGCTGTCTGTGACATTATGATTTTAGGCAGCCTCTCTGCTAATGGGTGGGGTTGAGTTCCTGTCTTGCTAGTTGTTTGGCATAGGGTGTCCAGCACTGTAGCTTTCTGGTCATTGAGTGGAGCTGGGTCTTAGCGTTGTGATGGAGATCTCTCGGAGAGCTTTTGCTGTTTGATATTATGTGGAGCTGGGATGTCTCTGGTGGACCAATGTCCTAAACTTGGCTCTCCCCCCTCAGAGGCACAGGCCTGACACCCGGCTGGAGCACAAAGACCCTGTCAGCCACACGGCTCAGAAGAAAAGGGAGAAAAAAAGAAAAAAAAGAAAGAAAGAAAAAATAAAATAAAATAAAGTTTTTAAAATAAAAAATTATTAAAATGTAATTTAAAGAAAGGAAAGAAAAGAAAAAACGGACAGACAGAACCCTAGGACAAATGGTAAAAGCAAAGCTATACAGACAAAATCATACAAGAAGCATACACATACACACTCACAAAAAGAGAAAAAGGAAAAAAAAATATATTTTGTTGCTCTCACAGTCCACTGCCTCAATTCTGGGATGATTCGTTGTCTCTTCAGGTATCCCACAGATGCAGAGTACATCAAGTCGATTGTGGAAATTTAATCCGCTGCTCCTGAGGCTGCTGGGAGAGATTTCCCTTTCTCTTCTTTGTTTGCACAACTCCTGGGGTTCAGCTTTGGATTTGGCCCCGCTTCTGCGTGCAGGTTGCCTGAAGGCGTCTGTTTCCGTTCAGACAGCATGGGGTTAAAGGAGTGGCTGATTAGGGGGCTCTGGCTCACTGAGGCAGGGGGGAGGGAGGGGTACGGAATGCGGGATGAGCCTGGACATTGCAACAGCCTGAGATGCGCTGTGTGTTCTCCCGGAGAAGTTGTCTCTGGATCATGGGACCCTGGCAGTGGTGGGCTGCACAGCCTCCTGGGAGGGGAGGTGTGGACAGTGACCTGTGCTTGCACACAGGCTTCATGATGGCTGCAGCAGCAGCCTTAGCCTTTGATGCCCATCTCTGGTGTCTGCACTGATAGCCGTGGCTCGTGCCCGTCTCTGGAGCTCGTTTAGGCGGTGCTCTGAATCTCCTCTCATCGTGCACCCCAAAACAATGGTCTCTTGCCTCTTAGGCAGGTCCAGAGTTTTTCCCGGACTCCCTCCCAGCTAGCTGTGGCACACTAGCCCCCTTCAGGCTGTCTTCACGCAGCCAACCCCAGTCCTCTCCCTGGGATCTGACCTCCAAAGCCATAGCCTCAGCTCCCAGCCCCTGCCCGCCCCGGTGGGTGAGCGGACAAGCCTCTCAGGCTGGTGAGTGCTGGCCAGCACCGATCCTCTGTGTGGGAATCTCTCCACTTTGCTCTCTGCATCCCTGTTGCTGTGCTCTCCTCCGTAGCTCCAAAGCCTCCCTCCCGCCCACGCTCGGTCTCCACCAGTGAAGGTGTTTCCTAGTGTGTGGAAGCTTGTCCTCCTTCACAGCTCTCTCCCAGAGGTGCAGGTCCCGTCCCTATTCTTTTGTCTCTGTTTTTTCTTTTTTCTTTTGCCCTACACAGGTACATGGGGAGTTTCTGGCCGTTTGGGAGGTCTGAGGTCTTCTGCCAGCGTTCAGTAGGTGTTCTGTAGGAGTTGTTCCACATGTAGATGTATTTCTGATGTATTTGTGGGGAGGAAAGTGATCTCCACATCTTACTCTTCTGCCATCTTGAAGGTCTCTGAAAAACTACACACTTTTAACTGGAACAGGAGGATGTTCTGGGCATTAATTTGGAGTTGGCATACACAGTGGGTGAAAATGACATGCAAGCTCAGTTCAGTAAAAACAGCCATTGAATTAGAGGTTTGCTGGTGGAAACAGGATTGCAAGTGACATGCTTATCTACACAGAAAACCTCAAGGTAGATACAAAAAAATGAAACCAAAAAGCCTCCTAGGACTAATGAATGAGTTTAGTAAGGCAACAAGATTCAAGGTCAATACATAGAATAATCGTATTTCTAAATATCATTAAGGTAAAGTCTGAAACTTAAATTTTTAAAAATCCTACTTGTAATAGCTTTCCCCAAAATGAAATACTTAGGTATCAATCTAACATGTACAGGTATCTGTATGCTGTAAACCACAAGACGCAGATGAAAGAAATAAAGGAAAATAGAGATAAATGGAGAGACATGCTGCATTCATGGATTGTAAGATTCAACATAGTAAAGATCTCAATTCTCTCCAAATTCATCTACAGATTTAACGTGATTCCAATAAAATTTTTTTGTGGATGTGGATAAGTTGATTGTAAAACTTATATGGAAACCGAAGAAACTAGAAAAGCTAAATCAATTTTGGGGAGAAAAAGGGAACAAAATGGAAAGAATTATACCATGAAGTTTTAAGAATTACTTATATAAAGCTACAGTAATCAAAATTATGTGTTATTGACAAAGGAATCGACACATAGGTTAATGAAACAGAATAGAGAATCGAGAAATAGATCCACATAAATATGGCCAATTTATTTTTGACCAGGGTGGAAAACAATTCAATTGAGAAAGCACAGTCATTTCAACAAATGGGGCAATTGAACATTCACATGCAAAAAAATGAATCTTGAACCTCACACCTTATAAATTAACTCAAAATATCAACTATAAACTTCTAGCAAAAAGCTTAAGGAAAAATCTTCGTGACTTGGGACCCAGAAAAGAATTCTTAAACATGACAGCCAAAGGCAGGTCTATTTTTTTTTATATTGACAAATTTGACTTCATAAAAATTAAACTTTTGCTCTCTAAAGGACACAGTTAAGAGAATGAAAGAACAAACTAATTTTCCTCTACAAGCTATATGCCTTTTCCTTTTCTTGCCTTATTGTACCAACAATATAATGTTGAATAGTAGTGAAGAAAGCAGACATCCTTGCCTTTTTCCTAATCTTTGGAAGAAAGCATTCAGACTTTTCACCATTAAGAATGATTTTTAGTGGTAGGGTTTTAACAGCTGCCCTTTATCAGACTGAGAAAGTCCCTTCTATTCCAAGATTGCTGAGAGTTTTATTATTAATGGATGTTGAAATCTGCCAAATGTATTTCTACATCAATTGATATAGTCACATGGTTTTTCCTTCTTAGACTATATACTGACTAATTTTTGAATATTGAACCAGCTTTGCATCCCTGGGTTAAACTGTACTTGGTCAAGATATATTATTATTTTTATATATCACTGGATTTGATTTGCTAATATATTGGTAAAGATGTTTACATCTATGTTCATGAAGCATATTGGTCTGTAGTGTTCGTTGGTATGCTGATTAGATCAGAGTCACATATAACAAATCTGTAGCTCAAGAGTGGTAATAAGAATTAAACATAGTAATACGGGGTTGCTTTCCTGAGCTCCTCCCTTTCAACCATCTTTCCAGTAATTTCTGGTTCCCTGGGGCTCCTCTTTTTGGCCCTCTGGCCAGAAAGCTGGGGTTTAGTTGCTCCTCTTTGCCACATAGTTCTCTGACTACGTCCATGTCTAGGGTCAAACAGCAAGAAAAAATGGGGGTGGGGAGTGGGGTAAAAGTGAGATGGCAACCTCACTGCTAGTTCAGAAGTCAGTTTGAATTCTCATCTTCTTCCCCAATTTGCCTACTATTTACTTTTCAAAGCCTTCGAATAGCTGCTCCATGCATTCTGTCCAGGTTTTATAGCTGTGTTCAGTGGCAGAAACAGTATGGAATGTTTTTACTCCATCTTAACTGAAACCATTAAAAACTAGTTTAATCAGAATTCTGACAGCAGGCTTCTGTTGTATTATATTCCTACTAGCTTGTACTTCATAAAACTTAAGCCTGCTTGCTCACCTATACCAGCAAACTCTCTCAACTTGGTCCAAAAAGACCTAACAGGCTTGGCAGGTTTTCTTTTAAGGGCACCCTCATTCCTTCCTTAATGGCTAATGAAAAAGGCAGAAGTCTTCATCTCCCTTATCATAGTCTCTCTGATATCAAGTAGAAGTCCCCTAAAATTCAAGTCAGTGCCCTAGAGAGCAACAGAGCAATCGTGGTTGAAAATTATTTTATCTCTGGTGTTTAGTACTTGTCTCTGTTCCTTAAAAGTATAACTATGGTAGTATTGACTTTAATCAAGAGCCAAACCGCATTAATAGATTACCTTAAAAAATCACACAAGCTCTCAGAGGTAAAACTCAGTAGAGGTACTTCTTGATGTTAAGGACATTATTTTTTAAAAAAACAAAAGATATAGAAAAAATGAAAATTAATGAAAACAGAAACCAAAAACTTATTAGGCAGAATCAGAGGAGTTACATGAAGAATGAATAAGCTAGAGTCCTAAAGCCAACTCCCTCAACAAATATAGGGACATATTTAACAAAAAGGGCTAACTTATCTAGATAACTATGCTGACATAATGGGAAATCCAAAAATGAGTTTCTTTTTCATGCTCAAGGAAGGCAAGATATAGGGGGAAAACGTAGGCACAGAGAGTACAAAAGATGACAGCAGAGCTGTCCTCCATAACAAATGATCCAAAAATATGAAGTAGTGTCACCTTCAGTCCGATTTTGCTACATACTTTCAGAAAGTATAAAGGTATAAAGCAAAGGAAGGAATTGAGAGGTAAGTTAATGAGCCTGTGCCCTAGAGCCCTTGTGCCACAACTACTGAAGCCCACGCGCCTAAAGCCCGTGCTCCACAACAAGAGAAGCCACCACAATGAGAAGCATATGCACCACAACAGAGTAGCCCCCGCTCGCTGCAACTAGAGAAAGCCTGCGTGCAGCAACGAAGACCCAACACAGCCAAAAATAAATAACTTAATTAAAAAAAAAGGAATGTCCTGCTGAGATTTCATAATTACAGTTAACATAATCTTAAACCAAAGGAAAAAAATTTTGGAACAAGTTCCAAAAAAATCGTCTCCCCACCTCACATAAATTCAAGGATACCACAATTCAAACACAGAATCCTTTTTAACACCTTAAAGACAATTATTAAGCAGGCATTCTACCAAATCAGTCACAGGGTCTGATTAATTTTTCTCCCAACCATTAAGGCTAATGTTATCAGGACACTGTCCAGAACACCTGAGATACTTGGCTTGAAGTTTTTTCCTCCATTGATAATTATTTTAATTGAAGTATAGTTGATTTAAAATACTGTGTTACAGTGTTCATTGCAGCTCTATTTATAATAGCCAGGACATGCAAACAACCTAAGTGTCCATCGACAGATGAATGGACAAAGAAGATGTGGCACATATATACAATGGAATATTACTCAGCCGTAAAAAGAAACGAAACTGAGTTATTTGTAGCAAGGTGAATGGACCAAGAGACTGTCACACAGAGTGAAGTAAGTCAGAAAGAGAAAAACAAATACCGTATGCTAACACATATATATGGAATCTAAAAAAAAAAAAAAGGGTTCTGACGAACCTATGGGAAGGACAGGAATAAAGACGCAGACATAGAAAATGGACTTGAGGACACGGGGAGGGGGAAGGGTAAGCTGGGACAAAGTGAGAGAGTGGCACGGACGTATATACACTACCAAATGTAAAATAGATAGTTAGTGGGAAGCAGCCACATAGCACAGGGAGATCAGCTCGGTGCTTTGTGACCACCTAGAGGGGTGGGATAGGGAGGGTGGGAGGGAGACACAAGAGGGAGGAGATACGGGGATATATGTATACATATAGCTGATTCACTTTGTTATACAGTAGAAACTAACACACCATTGTAAAGCAATTATACTCCAATAAAGATGTTTAAAAAATAAATAAAATATTGTGTTAGTTTCAGGTGTACAGCAAAGTGGTTCATATATATATATATATATTTTCAGATTATGTTACATCATAGGTTATTACAAGATATTGAATATTGTTCCCTGTGTTATACAGTAAATCCTTGTTGCCACCTGAGATACTTGGAATTTGAAATGTATATCTGCTGGTCAGCCCTTCTAATCCATCTCTACCTTTCAGGAAAATAGTATATTCCACATAATCTCAATTGAACACTTTTCCCCTTACATGCAAACATAATACTTGATTTATGTATTATTAAAAAGAAATATAATGTGCTGTATTCATATTAGATTATATAATTTTTTTTCCAGTTCTTACTCTTATATCCTTTTTTTTATTCCCAAACTTCTTTTCATTCCTCTGGAAGGAAAAAAAGAAACCAAAAAACCAAAAAACTGACATATTAGTTTTTGGAAACTGATATACCCATGGGCAATCTCAGGATTATTATATTTAAGAGCTTGATGGCATCTTTCTTAAATGTATCTTAGCTAATGGTTTTAAGCTACTGGTTTTCCCTGTAATACCTCACCTTTCCCTAAATTATGACAGCTCTGTAATACAAGCAGAGCATGTATTGTTACATTCATTTTAAATACAAGGAAATGGGTAAGTTCAAAGAGGTCAAGTAACTTTCCCAAAGTGAAATCTAGATAATGGCAGGCTGAATCTAGCATCCACGACTCCTGACTTCCACTTCAATGCTATTTCCTCTATAATACACACCTTTTCTATCAAAAGGATAATACATATCTCAAGACACGCAGATCCTATACATCAAAATTAAAGAATGAGTACAACCTTCTGAAGAAGCTCTAAATAAAATGTTATATTTTCTATGTAAGGTTCACCAATCAACAGATACAACCAATAAAGGTTTCTTGAGAAAATATCCATTAAAAAACCTAGTGTAGCTTTCCTGCTTCCAAAGAGAGAATCTAGTGAATGGTAATTGGATGGTAACTGAACTATGCCAGTTCAAGATGCCAGTTCTCAGATTCCCAATTCACAGTATTTTATTTAACTTTCTATGACCATTTAGTCAATGGGAAAACAAAAGTGATAGATTTTAAAGGCCCCCTTCTTTCCCCTCCTAGATTCTAAGTGTGATCTCCAGAACAGCGATAGCAATAGAAAAATCACCGAAAATTTTGTTGGAAATGCAAATTCTCAGGCTTCACCCAGGCCTACTGTGTCATAGATTACTGGGGTGGTACCCAGCAACCTGTGTTTTAACAAGCCGTCCAGATAATTCTTATGCATACCAAAGTTTGAGAACTACTATCTTAGACTATCAATGCTTTGAAAACCTTGCATTTCTGTTTCTCTGCTATGTATACAAGCGCTTTATAACTTGCCATTTTAAGAACATCTTCTCCATACTACATTAATTTGATTGCACTTTTAATGACAAATTTCATTTTTTCCTGTTCAGTGTTCCATGAGTTTTGGCTCATGCAGAACTAGCATAAAGTTTAAATACAAGTTGCTATAAATTTAATAGTTAGCCTTAACTATCATATTTCACTGACTCCATATCTTTTAAAATTTCTTTTTAAAAAATTCCTTGCCCTTCTTGTACCTAAATGATATATCTTCTTATCAGTAATGAGCCTTATGAGTCAGTATTTTATTTATTGTACAATAATGCTTCATGGAGAATTGTATTACTTATAGTTTTTATATCCTATATTTTCTATAAACAAAAATCCAAAGTCCTTCAGGGTATAAGTTTTCTAACCTGTTATGCATTTTAATTATTTAATACTTATTTTTGCCCAGTTTTTACAGGATGCACTGTGAAACTCATGTGCCAGCAGGTACATGTCATGCATTCTTTTTTCTTTCTTCTAATGTCTGATAACAAATGAAAGTGGGGATGCTAGGAATTGTTAAAAAGAAAGTAAATGAATTCTTTGTCTCACTCTGCACAGATGTACTAAACTCACATTTCCCAAAGGAGAAAGAAGATATTCAAAGGAAATAAGGGTCACAATATATATAACAAATGTTTAAGGCATCAGGATGTTTGAACTCCAAGGTCAGATGGCTTGCTCTGCAGAACTCTGGATGTGGTAAGAAAGGCAAACATTGAAGGCTAGATGGTAATCTAGGACACACAGCACACATTTCAGACAAGTCTGCAGATGCATTAAACAAAAATGTGCCTGCTTGTTTAAAGTCAGAATTTGGCAATTAGTAATCTATTTAAAACCTTTCACACATTGATGGTGAAATGGAAGAATGTCAGTAGTTACATTTCAGTAAAAGTATCTAGGGGAAAAAAGCCATCACAATTTAAAAGTGTCCATATTTAAAATATAAACTTACAATACAGAGAGCGAGAACGCTTATGACATTTTTTTTTTCCTTCGGTATGCGGGCCTCTCACTGTTGTGGCCTCTCCTGTTGCGGAGCACAGGCTCCGGACGCACAGGCCCAGCGGCCATGGCTCACGGGCCCAGCCGCTACGCGGCACATGGGATCCTCCCGGACCAGGGCACGAACCCGTGTCACCTGCATCAGCAGGCGGACTCTCAACCACTGCGCCACCAGGGAAGCCCCTGCTTATGACTTTTTTTTTTTAAAGGCAAAGATAGAAAATAGGAAAAAGATGGCCCCAAAGTTGGAACTAAAATGTTTGATATCCACAGACATTTTAGCCAGATGACAAGGTTTTCAAATAGATGGATAACCTGTCAGATCAGTAAGAATAGTATGCAGCAGGAGCTGCTTCAACGGATTCAGACTAGGCTGGAGGCAAACCCAAAGGCAGCCTACTTTTTTAAGTGCCAAATGAGAATGACAAAATTGGAAGAAGTCAATAGGAAGGATGAAAAGAAATTAGACATCTTTATAAAAACCTGCTCAATTTAACAGTTTGTCTTTACACCAGAATGCAAAGAAGAAACGCATAGACTCTAAAACTGTATTAGAGAGAAGAAAACCCACGGGAGAAATGACCAAATCAAAACTCTAGTCCTGGGCTTCCCTGGTGGTGCAGTAGTTGAGAGTCCGCCTGCCGATGCAGGGGACACGGGTACGTACCCCGGTCCGGGAAGATCCCACATGCTGCGGAGCGGCTGGGCCCGTGAGCCATGGCCGCTGAGCCTGCGCGTCCGGAGCCTGTACTCTACAACGGGAGAGGCCACAACAGTGAGAGGCCCGCATACCGCAAAAAAAAGACAAAACTCTAGTCCTTAACAGTTGAAAGCAACCATGGATTATAAGACTACGTATGAAGGGGATTCAAGTTGTGATTTAATATTTATATGACAAACATCACTGCTGAAACATTCCTCAGGATCAATAAAGCCTACAACTTCTCTAAACAGTTCTTTGGAGTTCTATATTTGTAAGACACTGTCATTAATCTGTTTCCTATGCCCAGCTTGGTAGGCAGGTAGTTACCGGAAAAAGGAAAGCAAAGCAGTTTTTATATTGAGCAATGGTACGGAATCTGTACTGATTTTCACAATTGGACAAAGAAAACTTCCTAAACAGCCAAATACCAAAAAATCACAAACCAAAGCTTTATGGTTTATAGCAGTGTGATAACAATTAGTATATCCCAAATGATAACCTTACAAATTACCATATAAGACAACAATTCAACTCTATATAAAGATAGGGTCAGTGATCTTGCAACCAAACAAAATATGGTGTGTTTGATTCTAAATTAGAGCCCCTTAGAATATTAAAGTTATTAAGAACTCTAGGGGACATGGGGATGACAAAAATGACAATATTTTACTTTCATCCAACATTTGCAACTAATAGAGTGGCTCTGTTCTTGGAACTGGGCCAATGTATTTGACTCTTTTTTAAATCAAAGATGATTTAGAATAGGAAACAACCAGAAAACTTTTGAAATATTTTGGAAGGAAAATATATAGTCTTTTTAATCTTGCTAGGAAAAATAAATAAATAGAGGTGCAAAAACAGTGGGGAAAAAAAACAGGCTTGCTAAAGCACACCTGCTCTCATTGAGAGTTGTTTTTTTTTTCTTTTCACATTTGCTCTTACAATTTTCTTCAAAAAATGCTGTCCACCTATTCATCCTTCAGGGAATAAAAAACACAATTAAAAGAAAAACAAACAAAAGCATTCCATACAAACCCGAAGGAAAAATTAATCTATGATCCACATGTTTGTGAAGGTATATGAAAGAAAAACAGACAGGATAAGACCTTTAAGGATAAAGCGGTAAGTTTTCTGATATTTATTTTCCAAAAAGTGGGTGGGATTAGAAGATAAGCATCTATCAGTCCTAAATGAAAACAAAGAGGGACACTCATGATTCAAAGCAACCAATCAATCTATCAGCAAGCCAGACTTGCTGTAAGATTATAGGTACAGTTCTCGTGTTAACTTTTTTAGA
Organism: Mesoplodon bidens; assembly: GCF_964165515.1. Classification (NCBI taxonomy): domain Eukaryota; kingdom Metazoa; phylum Chordata; class Mammalia; order Artiodactyla; family Ziphiidae; genus Mesoplodon; species Mesoplodon bidens. The sequence continues at coordinate 42,877,908 of NC_138169.1, read as the reverse complement.
TAATATTTTTAGATAAATTTTCTGGAAAGAAATGAGTAACAGAAATTTTTTGTTGTTGAAATAAAATGATTCGGTTTCAAATCCTTTTTAATATTCTCCTTTCCCAGTTCTCTTCACCTCAATCCAGAAACCCCTCCATCCAGAGTTCATGTTTTCTTCCTTTTCTATCTGAGTGAAAATACACCACATTGATTGTAAGAATCTTACTAGATTTCCATTTGCTTTGCCTCAGCTCCCACATTAATCCAAACAATAAGGTCCTTTAAAACATTCATAAATAACCTGCTGCTGCTGGCACCTAGGAGCCGAGTGCAGCAATGTTAAGCAACAACAAATTTCATAGTTCAAGAGGCACAGTGAAGGAAAAAGGTTGCTCAGGAAATCACTCTTATTTAGCACAAAGATCCTTAAAAATTGCATGGAATCAGTCAAGTAACTATAGAAACCAATTTCTTCAGCTCCATATCACACGTCTCACACCTCAGTTGTCTTTATTATCATCTGCTGTCAGATCCTTAATCAGAAATGTGAACAGGCTTGATGATTTATTCAGCAGGGAAAAGAATCTGTAGGTCAAGTGAAAAATTTCACACACACCCCCATACATACACCACGTCTTCAACCCTAGGTACTTTCAGTTCCTTCTGTTCTCAGCAGCTCTGGGGGCAACTCCAGTGGGATCCAATATTAAGGCTCAATTAAAATAAGCTCCAATTAGTGGAGCTTTTTTCTCTGGGGCTAGAAAAGTCAGGAAATGGATATTGGGAAATGTAAAAAGTCAGCTACTGAGAGGAGGCTGCAGACATAAATGAACTTATTTGTTGATTTCTACAGTTGCTATGCAGAGGCCTCTGGGAGTAAAAGCTTAACCAGTCTAAGCTATAAACTAAAACCCCCGCAGCTAAACATGAACTGTGTGAAACAAGGGCTCCATTCCAGAACAGAAAACTGCTGGGCCCAGAAAATTAAAAGCCAGAGGCGTTTTCCATTTAAAACTAAATCCCAGTACCACCTCCCAGCCAAAGAATTATAAGCAGTATCAGATTTACAAAACGAACAATTACCCTGGAAAAATGTAGCCTATTGTACAGTCCCAGATGCTAAATCTCAGAAGTTTCTTTTCTTTCTTTCTTTTTTTTTAATCCCACATTATATTCCTCCAAGTGTGCTGCTGTAGTTTACAAAGAGCCATTTCTAGACAGGCCTAAGCCTTGAAAATAAATTTTAAAAAGAGAACACATAACTCATTGACCTCATTTGAAGTACTGCCCTTGCCTTCAGCAGTTCCTGTCCTTCCCCAAGGCTTCGGCAAATGGTATGCAACAGCAAAATAAACCCTGACCTAATTGCCAGGAGAGAGCTGCCAACCTTCCCTCAAACACAAAGACAAGCATGGTAACTTGAAAGTCCTACCTCTTTGGCTTTCTGCTTTAATCTCAGCTGTTCTGGATCTTCTTTATTGGAACGACTCTATCAAAGGAAAAGAAAATTTTAATAGAAATTACTAGCATCTAAACACCATAGTTGCCGTTAAATATTTAATAAATGACAATTTTCTCTTGTGATTGAAAACCTTAGCTCCAGGGGAAAATGCCTCAATCCAGTCTCGTGCTCTCCCTCCCACCTCCCCCTCCCTCTCATCATCTGGGCTGGCTGCTGCAGTTCTAGCCGGGAGGAAGCTTATAGAGAAAATGATGCTAACAATGTCAGTCAGGTCCAGTTGAGGCATGACGTTGTTCTTGTTGGAACACTAAAAACTGAAAAATGGATGGTAGAGATGAAGGAAAAGAAAAGGATAACTGTTGGCTCAAATGAATGAAAATAATCAACATTGGCTAATCCTTAGGTGAAGCCATTTTGGTAAAAAATATGGTATTTCAAGGACTATTAAAAACAAGAACGTGACGAACTTTGAACCAAATTTCTCTCTCTTCAAAAGTGTAATTTTTAAAAATTAAGAAATACATCCCAATGTTTTCATTAGAGTATCTTATCATCTTTGGGTCCTCTATAGCACTTAACAGAATGCTGTGCCCAAGAAAATGTTCAATAAATGTTTACTGAATGTCACTTTCCATACTGATTCAGTTTAACATTCAAAAAATGAATAGTCTTACAGGACTGCTATAAGAAAAGAGCTACATTCTACATGTAATGCTATGATGGAACCAAAGGTAAGGAAAGAACTATATTTCTGACACTACAGACTTTTGTCCACTGAAAAATATGCTGCGGATAGGTGTATTCTTCTTCTTATTCTAATAAAGTTACCTAACTCCTTATAAATCTGAATATTCCATAACATTCAATAGCAGCTAACTAAAGATAGCTAACAAAATAAAAGCAAAAAGTATTTTCCTATTTACTTAGTTTAACTGATAACGTTTTTACTGATTGATCAGTACATCTGTTAAAGGAAAACACAAGGAAGAAACTTTATATTTGAGTGCCTTCTAATTTTAAACACCTTAATTAAATACCTACATAAGATTCTACCCAAAGCTAATATATTTTTTCTTAATTTTGTCTCCAATCTAGTAAAACAACTTCACTCTAGCTCAAACTAAGAAAACTCCCTTGTTATTCTAGTTATGTTAGGAGAGAATGAGTATATGTGTATTCACATAAAAATATGTGTGTATATGTATGTGTGTATGTGTATGTGTGTGTATATAATTTTTGCCACAGTATAAGATGGGCACATTTGGGTATCAAGTCTTTGTCAGTCAACCAGTATTTATTGACTATCCATAGTATATATTCTACTCTGTGTGCCATTGTTCTAGGCCTTGGAGATATAGAAATGAGGTAACAAGACAAAGTCTCTGCCTTCGAGTAACTTACATTTTAAGAAGAGAAAAATAAAACAATTTTATAGAAATTAAACACAGTTGTGAAATGTGAAACATTTATGATGGGGAAAAATAAAAAACGACTGATAGTGATAAGTACTATAAATAAAATAAAATAGGATAATGTGATAGAAAGAGGGGCATACTTCTATAGTCACAACAGGATGGAAGACATCTCTGAGGAGTGACAACTGAGTAGAGATCTGAATGACAAGAAGGAGGCAGCCACATAAAACCTGGGGGAAGAACACTCTTAAGCAGAAGGTGCAGTCACTGCAGAAGCCAAAAAATGGGAATATGGTTGGCATACTTGAGGAAAGAAAGAAGGCTGGTGTGGTTGGAGCATAAAGAAAAGTTGAGAGATAAGGCTGGAGACAATGTGCCGCCTTGCAGGTCATGATAAGGAGTTAGGCTTTGATTCTAGTTGTAAGAAAAAGCCACGGGAGGGTTTGGAGCACAGGTGTGAGATGCCACTGGCAGGACACTTTCGAAAGGTCACTCTGGCTGCCGTACAGACGATGCACTGTATGGATCCAAGACTGGTGGCACAGGCACACAGAGCAATTAGGAAGCTGTTCTAAAACAACTGCTGTAAATACAAGACTGAGAAAAAGATGAGGGCAACTTGAACCAGCATCATAGAATATGATGATAAATAACTAGATCGAAATACATGTTGGGGGTAGAGCCAACCAGATTTATTGATGGATTGGATATAGGGTGTGAAGTAAACAGAGGAATCAAGAATGATGCCTAGGATTGTGGCCTAAGTAATTGGAAGGAGAGAAAATTCCAACTTCCCGAGAAGGTGAAGACCAGAGCAGATTTGGGGAAAGGGAACTCAGTGTTCAGTTTTAGATGCTTCATTAGTAGTCTAGGATACAAACTTGGAGCACAAAGAAAGGTCACTGTGACTGGAGCAGAATGAGTGAAGAAGGGAGGGACATGAAGCAAGTTCAGAGAGAGAGGTGGGTGCCTTTAAAAATTTGGTAGTAAGTTTGGATTTTATTTTAAGGCAAGAGGAAGTCACTGAAGGATTTTAAGCAACAGAGACACACATGATTTGTTATGAAAACATTATCCTGACAACAGTATGAAAAATGGATTGTAGAAGGAAAAGGACATTAGTTAGAAGACATTATAAAGGTCCAAGGGAAACATGACTCAGATCAGAGTGATGACAACAGTGATGAAGAGAAGGTGGTGGATACATTTTGGGAACTGAATAGGAAAGTGAAGTGGATGTAGGGAGAGAAAAGAGAAAAAGGACTTAAAGATGACTCCTAGGTTTTTTTGGCTTGAACATATGGGTGAATAATGATGTCATTTACTGAGTTAGAAAATCTGTAAGAGTAGAAGGTAAAACTACAAGAAAGTGAGAGCAAGTATAATATACTACGCCCGACAATAACTAAACAAGTATTTAAAGGTTTATAACCTTGTTTACAGCAGAGTAATTGGGAATAAAATACCAATAAACCACCTCGTTACATTGGCTGTGTGCTTGCTTATAATACTCAAGGGCTCGAGAAAGAGCATCTTCCTGTCCCAGCAGCCTTTCCCAGGACGAGAGGGGTCAGAATGGGGACTGAGACTGTGGGACAGTGAGAAGCTGCACAGTGACAAGGTTGTGGTGCACCTTGGCACATGAAGGTATAGACCAGAGGTCAAGAATGCAGGGTGATGAAGGGCTGGGGAAGACCCACCAAGGCATGGGCCAGTGGGCATGGCGGCCAATTACATGGGCAATGAAATGAGGGCAGGGGTAACAGTGGTAGCAGACAGAAGAGTCAGTCAGCATGGTTGCTTGGGAGATTAGTTACATTGATCAAATAAGTAAATTGAGAACATAAATAAATATATTGAGGATAATGAGAGCCAAGTTTCTGACTTCAGAGTAAGTACTTATAAACATGGAAAGGTTAAGGCTAGGAAGAACCCCAAGATATCACGGAGATATTCATATAAATTTACAGTTTTACAATGTACACACACAGGAAAATAGTTATAGATCTATGTTTGTGTATTTATATAGATATGTGTACATATCACATACATGTTTCCTAGATCTGTCTATTTGACAGGGTCTACATGTAATGATACCCTCTTAGCAATGAGCACACTGTAGGCTCTAATCTTGATTTCTGGATATCATCCTCAACTAAAAACTATACGGTTCCTTGGAGAACTGACTGATTCCAGGGCTGGGAAAGGATGAGTAAAAGCTGGGCCTGGAGTATCTTGTGCCTGAAAGTAAGGACATGCTCAGTGAACGATGGAAACATGATTAAAGGACAGAAGTGCTAGCTGGAAGGGTCTCCCACTCAGGAGCAATTTGAGCAACAAAATAAATAATGATAGTAATGGGTTACAACCTGTTGCATCAAACAGAAATCCACGAGCGCATGTTGATATAAATGAATGCATGAATGTATGAATGAATGAATGAGAGAGAGGAAAGCTCTTCCACAAAGCAGAGTACTAATAAACATAGAAGAGATGATGAAAATAAAGAATCACCATTTGGCAGCCATCACAGAGGTATGTGATTCACAGGTATCATCTATGGATGCTAAAGTTGCTCTGTGGAGTTTGATGAGGTATGGGATATCAGTATAATGCTATAATACCTTCCTACAAAAAACTAATTGATTACAAAGGGGGAAAGGGCAACTTTAAAATGGAGAGAACTGATCAAGGTTGCCTTTTGATAGAATCAGCTGAGAAGAATGAAGCATCATTTCCATGCATTCCCACCAAGAATGCATGACCCAAGTCAAGTTGTAAGAAAACATAAGATGAACCCAGGTTGAGAGTCACCCTACAGAAGGTAAGGCTTGTACTCTTGTACTCTTGAAACTTGTCAAAGACATGAAAGAAAAAGAGTGAGAAAATCTGACTGAAGGAATCTGATGACAACTGAATAGACACACATTCCTGAATGGGAAAATGGACCATGAAGGAAAAAGAGGGTTGAGACAGCTGGTTAAATCTGAATGGGGTCTGTGGATTAGATGGTAGTGTCATGTTATTCACGTCCTGACTTGGAAGGTTATACAGGGGAATGGCCTTGCTTTCGCAAATACATGCCAGTATGTTTAGGAGTGATGAGACATCATATCTGAAGCTTGTTTTCAAAAGGTACAGAGAAAGACTAATTAGAGACAACAGTTCCACAACTTTGTGAATGTACGAGAGACCTCTGAATTCAAAGAAAAAAGAACAGAAGAAAGAGAATAATAACGGGAGTGTGCACCTGTGTACAGAAATGATGAAGATGGAGGAAATGCAGTAAAATGTTAAAAATGGGGAACCCCAACTGAAAAGGAGATGTATAGTTCTGGCAACTTTTCTGTAAGTATGAAATCATTTCAAAATAAATGAATTTTTAAAAAAGTGATTAGTATGTGACTAGGAACAAATATTCTAAAAGGGGAAGATTCCAATAACATTGGAAATCAAAACTGAAGCGTTTAAAACAAAAAATAACACTAGTATCCAACTCTTAAGACTGCTCCCCAAGGCCTACAAAGAAATGTGCAGCAACAAAACACAAACTATGATGGAACTAGCTCTCACTCCATCTGGCACTAATGGCCCGGGAAAATGCTTAAAGGAGGAAGAAAGAAAATCAATAATAGCCTTACCTGTTCTCTCTTTTAGTATCTCTCTAACCCATTCCTGCTCACCTTCTATTTTGTTTCATATAATCCTAATTATTCCTAATTTTTACCTATAACATTCATGTCCACTTTCCAAATTTTCCTCTCTCAACTTCAACTTGGCACATATTAAATCATATCCCTAAAAAGAACTTGAAAAAATTTTAAACATTTTTACTTGGGGAGGGAGGAGTGGTATGATGCTAGGCACACAGGAATTGAGAATGAGGAGACAAAAGATTATGTCTCATTAAACTAAATTAACTGAAAGCCACTGTACCACACCATCATGTGGCTGTGAGAGAATTTATTAGTAATTTCATTTTAAGAAATCCTTCAGAGAAATCTAAAGGCCTAACAAAACCAAGATAGTCAACAAATGATAAAGCCGATTCTGACCTCCTTGCCAGGCCATGTTCACTCATAAATCACATAGGACCTTACCTTGGCTGCTTTAAGTAACATTTCTCTTTCTTCTACATCCTTTCTCTGCTTCTCCAGTTGATCTAGCTTTTCAAGAAATTTGAGCTGTGATCTGGTGTCATTAGACAGGATGTAATTTTCACTTGCCTGGGGGAAAAAAGTCTTACGATGATCCTAGGCAACACATTCTACATTAGGTCTTGTTATAAATCAGCTAAAGACAGTAACACAAACATAGGGAACTAAATTTACAGGAGGTAATATGTTTATTTCTGTTAAGCAAACAACAACAAAATAAGAACTTTAATCATCCTTAAAATTTGAGAGGTGATTAAGCATTGAAATTTCAAAGAGCTTTCCTAGTAAGCTTCATCCAGAGGGGAGGAAAAAGGAATTAAGCCAAGCAGATCCTAATAACTGGAAGTAGAAAGCAAGAGAGTGCACTGTTTACCTATAATCTAAATCTTTTTATTTAAACTATCGTCCATCTCAGCAGACCTTAATGATTAATTAAATCGTAGGCCTGTGTAAGACAAAAAATAAGAAACAATCATCTCACTGAAAAATATACCTAAGATGAAAGTTATCACCCTTGTTTCTATTGTTGAATTGGTCTAACCATGCCAAGTGAAGGCAACTTCTACCAAAATACAACATAAGACAAAATGGCAAACATTAATATCCTAAACCCTGTTGTAAGGATTTCCTTAAGCTATGGACTTGGGCAGAAACTATAGTCAAAGAAATTAAGTATACAATGTATAAATGAGAGTCATAACAGAGAAGTATAATTATTCATCTTCAGTGTTCCATAAAATGATAAAATTTATACTGTTTCATTTATTCTGATATTCTACAGTGTAAAACAGTGCTTTACAATCTAAATATTTTGTAATTTTATCTGATATGACCACCTATCTCTCCTCCTTTAATACATGTATGCTTGTTGGGGGTGGGATGACTTCCTGCCATCTACTCATTTCAGTAATTCAGACATCCAAGCTATTGAAGGGAGACTATAAAATAGGAAAACTGAATGTTTTAAACATTTAGTCCAACGGTCAGTGCGTGGCTTGGAAATCTGGATACAGCACCATTCCCATCTTTGTTTTATCCCATGCTTATGGTTGATTCAATTAACTGGGACTGAGAGATTTCATATGCCCAAGATTCTTTTTAAATTAAATTTTTATTGTTGGTATTTAACTAGATCAAAAGAGTATTACATAGAATAATGAACAAGGATGTATTAGTGCTACTTATTTTACTTTGTGTTTAATACAAAAAGAATTCTCAAATGTTTTTAAAGTTAAATAATACAAGATAGAATATGGAATACATTATAAGCCAACCATAGAGGCATAAACATAATAATCAGTGGTTTCTTAAATACTTCATTTTTACCATTTTTCTGTTCATATACCCTGGAGATAATTTACTGACAGGATTTAATTTAAAAGGACAGCAAATGCTAAATTAAAAAGGGGCACAGACTTTCTAAATTTGAACCCAATCTCATTTCCATGCTAAGATTCCTTCTCTCTCTTCCAACTCAGTACAACTGCCTCTTGCTTAATGCATCCTTCCTTTACTTTTCCAGTCCTAAACAACTGAGTGTCTTCCCTACTTCTACTGACTCTCCAACTTTATTTAAACAACAGTAACCCCAATCTTACCATGATGCTTCCTGTCTACCCAGCTGGTCTAACTGAAGTCTTCTTGCACCACAGAGTCAGGTGGTTTAGCAGTGAAAATATAAGGACTCAGACCAAACAATAACATCATCAAGTGAATCCCATCTAGAGAAAGTACTACAGCCCCTTTCAACTGGAAAACATGAAGTTTCTCCATGGCCACTGGCACATAGAAGACTCTAACATATCTTCAGTGGGAAAAAACCTGGCAGCAAGATCAAAAGCTTTGTATCACGTGTGTCACTTTCTACTTCTTCACTTAAATCTCAGTTTATGGACTATGATTAATTAGAGAATTATGTCTAACCAGGTGAAAGATTATCAAAAGTAGAGGGATTTCAAATGGAAAGAGATGGTGGGATTTTGCTTTTAATAAAAGTAGCTCACTTTTGTGAAATTCATGGAGTAAAATTTCCCATACTGTACAGATAAAAATAAATCCTATCAGGGATGAACTGAAATATAAGGACAGGGCTCAGTCTGTGACACAAAGATTATTACAATCAAAGTCTACAAAATAAGTATATAATTTTGAACTAGATCCAAATATAATTAAATGATTATTATTTCTGTTTAAAGAAGGATGATTGTGTAGCTGCTTTTCTATATGTGCAAATTCACACAGTGGCATTAGCTGTATTAAGGAATAAGTGTGGGGAAAGGTGGACAGGGGAAAATCAATCAGGATAGGCAGTGTCAAGACAGAAGGTTAAGAAGGTGTTAGCTTTAAGCTAAGTTATTGAGTTTCTAAGTGGGGTAGATACTATCCATTTTGCCTGGGGCAACTAAATCCTTGGAATATGTGTTATTGATATACACTAGAAGAACTACTCCATCTGAAGGCTATACATAATAGAGCTTTGGATGGCATTCTGGATAGTAAACATTACTTGGAAAAATTCTATTCCATACTAAACGTACATGCTACATTTTGTATAGAAACAGCCTACTGTAAATGAAAGTGCACTCATGTATATCTGAAACAACAGGGTGTTTGAGGCAGGAAAAGGGGAGAATCCAGATGTGAAAAATTATAAGGCTCTTTAAAAAGTCACAGTAAAAAGACAAAAAGGAAGACTAATCCCCCCACATCCCAAAAGTGAAGGTAAATTGTTATCAATTTAAATTAGGTTACTGCAAATTTAGGATGCTAATTGTAATCCCCAAGGTAACCACTAAGAAAATATCTAAAAAATACACACACACACACACACACACACACACACACACACACACACACGCAAAGGGAATCAAAACAGTATACAACAAGAAAAAAATCAAACAAAAAAGAAGGCAGGTAAAGGAATGCCAAAAAAAGCTGTAAGACACACACAAAAACAGAAATAGCAGAAGTAAGTTTTTCCTTAATCAGTAATTACTTTAAATGTGAATGGATTAAACTCCTCAATCAAAAGGTAGAGACTGACAGAATGGATAAAAAGCAAAATCCAACTATATGCTGTCTACAAGATATTGGCTTTAGATAAAAGTACAAATAGGCTGCAAGTCAAAGGATGGAAAAAAATATTCCATGCAAATAATAACCAAAAGAAAGCAGGGGTGGTTATACTAATATCAGGCAAGACAGACTACTTTGTGTCAAAAACTGTTAAAAGAGACAGGACATTATATACTGACAAAGGGTGAATTCACCAAGAAGATATACACACTAGACAACAGAGCCCCCAAATATATGAAGCAAACACTGACAGAACTAAAAAGAAATAGTTTTACAATAGTAGTTAAAGTCTTCAATACCCTACTTTCAATACTGGATTGAATACCTATACAGAATATCAATATGGAAATAGAGGACCTAACACTATAAACCAACTAGATCTAAAAGACATATATGAACACTCCTCCCCAACAACAGCAGAATACACATTCTTCTCAAGTGCACATGGAACATTCTCCAAGACAAACCATATGTTAGGCCACAAAACAAGCCTCAATAAACTTAAAATGATTGAATTGTGCTAAGAATATTCTCTGACAACAATGGAATGAAGCTAGAAATCAACAACAGAAGGAAAACTGGAAATTTCACGAATATGTGGAAATTAAACAACATACTCTCAAATAACCAATGAAATAAAGAGATCTCAAGGGAAATTAGAAAATACCTAAGAGATGAATGAAAACAAAAACACAATGTACCAAAACTTATAGAATGCAGCAAAAGCAGTGCTCAGAAAGAATTTTATAGCAATAAATAAATGCCTACATTAAAAAGGGTAGATCTTAAATCAGTAACCAACCTTACATCTTCAGGAAACAAAATGAGAAATGAAAGTAGGATCATTACCACTGACCTTACAGAAATAAAAAGGATTATTAGAGAATACTATGAACAACTGTATGCCAACAAATTAAATAACCTAGAAGAAATGGACAAATTCCAGAAGCACACAAAAATAAACACTGATAGTAGGGGTTTTTTCACAGCTTTTTCTGATGATCATATATTTTAAAGTCAGTCCAGCAAATTCTCACAAAGATTTATACAAGTGAGGACCTCAGCAACTATAAATAGTTCTTCCAAAGTTCTAAATGAAGCAGAAAGGAGAGAAAACAGAATGATTTCCTCCAGGAAATTTACCGGTGGTAGAGTGGCTGATCTTCCCTAGATTGTTTTTAACCTATGTGTAGGACATCATGACAATGACCATTCTTGCAAACTCAAAACCTTGTAAGGTTATCCATATACTACACTGTACAAAATCTACCTATGAACATTTCTTGATATAGGGGGAAAAGGTTATCTTTCTCAACCCTCATTACCCAATAAATTTGTTCTCCATCAAAACCATAATGCAAATAAATCTAATGCTTTCATTTTGATGATGGCAAGTGATTTGGTTCACACTACTAGGGATAAGATAGGCTATTCTTGCATTTAATTTTTTATAAAAGTGGTCAATATAAATAATGAGTGGCACCAATATTAGCACTCAATGCAATCATTTAACTTATTAAAAGGAACAGGAGTGCTAGCAGAGAACGGATCACTGAAGAGAACACAGCTATCCAATACGTTATCCCTTCTAACACATCCTCCCTCCCAGTCAAGAGCTTTAGGAGGAAAAGCCTCAGGCAGAACAGATGCATATTTCAATGTACAGTGCCATAGAAGCTTTGGATACCATTTGAAACCCTATTTTATTTGTCATGTAAGCGTATCTAAATAAGGCAAATTAGGAATGAGACTTTTATTTTCTACCAATATGAAATTTGTCTCGACCATTTCCTTGAAAAAATATACTTAGAATGTGAACCCATATCAAAAAACTACCTTTAACACAACAAAGAAGAGACAGAAGAGTTTGTTCTTCTTTAAGGATTTCCTTTACCTTGTAAGTTGTCATTCGATGCTGAGCAATTGTAGTCAGTTTTTCTAGAAGGCCTCGTAATCGCTCCTGTGTTGCATGGGAGATCAAGTTCACAGCATCAGAGTTAAGTTCTGTAATGTCATGCTTTTTACCTGTGGAAGCAGAGAAAATCCATTACGTGTTTTAGTAGTGGCTGATAATTGAAATAATTAGCACAGCAGGTATTCTGTTCCCCCTGGAAGTCATACCCATTATGAATAAAGGTTTGGAGATTATGATTTTCCTGGTTAAGTCACAACTTCAAAGATCTTAGACATTACATTAATAAAACCTAGCCTGAAGCCTCAGAAAATATAGACATTGTTTCACTTAGCCTCTAGACTCATTCTCCTTGCAAGGTCATTTATAGGACAAAGTTAATAAGAACACAAATCAAGTCTAGTGTTCAGGGAGGAAAATGGTAACTGCAGAAATCAGTGCCGTATTCTGTTAATTTTAGTCATTAAAAAAATAGAAAATTACATTTTGCCGTTTGACACTGTTAACAATTTATGACATTTATTTCAGTTAATTCAGATTGTGAGTCTCTGTTAATAACTTGTCTGCATGACACACCTATACTCCTTTTATCCATTACCAATCATGCTTATTTTGCACTAACTCATGTTCCATAAGTTGACCTGGTAATTAATTTACAAGTTGAAATGGGTTTTCAAAGCCTCATCATTTTACCCATCAATTTGAAAAATTTCTCTTTCACTATATCTCCTTCCATAAATAAACCAAACTTCTATTCTTCCTTCTGCTAACTAGGAAGAAAGTTTCAGGAAAACAATTTGGACCACATACCCCAAAGCAGAAGCTCATTTATAAATCAACCTTATCAGTTTTTAAATAGTAATTCTCCAGCTCAGTGAAACTACCTGTATTATCAGAGACCTAACTCTAAAGATACAGGTAATTAGGTAACCTCATTTAAATGAGCTTTTAAATAGTGCTATTGTGATTGTTTTTAACATATGTATTTATAGAAATTTAAAATATATTATTGTTTGATTTTGCAGTCTATCTGAAACATACTCATATACTCAAAGTGTGAATGAGTATTGCAAAAAACAAGCTTTAATTAAAAGCTAACAATTCTTAAACACATTCTTTGACATTATTCTATAACAAATGTTCAACTTAATTCAAAATGTGGGCTATAGTAAATCACACAGGAAAACGATATAAAATGATTCAGTTTCTCCTATAACAAACCTTTAAAACAAAGCAGTTCATTACTTTGTAGCAAAAATGAATTAATCACCAAGTTATGACTCAAGGAGGGGAAAAACACCGAAAAGTCAAATCTACTTTACTAAAACATCAGCATAAACAAATAGTGAGGGCCTTCTATAGAAGGAATAATGCAATTTCAAAACAATCCAATGATTAAAATTATAATTAAACATAGAGTATATAGAGGATGACATGCCTGTTAATGCCTAAAGAAAGTGAACATTTAAGAATATATAGTGTTGGGCTTCCCTGGTGGCGCACTGGTTGAGAATCTGCCTGCTAATGCAGGGGATACAGGTTCGAGCCCTGGTCTGGGAAGATCCCACATGCCGCAGAGCAACTGGGCCCGTGAGCCACAACTACCGAGCCTGCACGTCTGGAGCCTGTGCTCCACAACAAGAGAGGCCGCGACAGTGAGAGGCCCGCACACCACGATGAAGAGTGGCCCCCGCTTGCCACAACTAGAGAAAGCCCTCGCACAGAAACAAAGACCCAACACAGCCAAAAATAAATAAATAAATAAATTTATTTTAAAAATATATATATATATATAGTGCTTGGGGAGAAACTTTGAAAATAATTTCATATGTATTTATGAAACAGAAACCTATGCTAAAGAAATACCTGTATTTTCAAAATACTAAAAATAAACAAGTACTGGGAGCTGCAATCAATTCCAGGGCTTAGTGAACAATCAAACATTCTAATATCTTCACTAAACTGATGATAAAACATAACAGAGTTACAAGTTAAAGTCTCATTTGAAAATAAAACACTCCCTTTAGTAAAGTCACCATTGACTGTTTAAGGCAATCTAGTAGGTGTTTGCAAGCTTACTACCTGATTTTTACAGAATGTCTGTGTAATTTAATTTAGGTAATTAGCAAAAAAGGAAGAACACTGGCATGTTTACTCCCCTAACATATTCAAGTAAGAAAATCTTCCTCCCCAAATTCTTTGGGTTACTTTATAATTCCTGTTATTAAGAAATGGTCTTGGTTCTGATCTGTTCTGTAAACATGAAATTTTATTGTAAATGAAAAAATTCCTAGAAATATATAACTCCATTCACTCTATGGTTTTTGTTTTTGTTTTAAAAGCTTAGGTAATTTAGAGGGAAGAAGTTTTGCAATTTTCCATCATATTAAATGACAAGTTGGTGTTTTATCATCAAGAACTGAAAATACAAAGAGTTCTCCCCAGAATTCTCCTTGAAAGCAGAGGTTAGCAAACTAAATCTGGTCTCTCTTTATAGATAAAGTTTGATGGCAATACAGTCTTTTCTATTTGTTCATATGCTGTCTACAGTTGCTTCTATAACATAACAGCAGAGGTAAACAGTTGCAACACAGACTATATGGCCCACAAAGTGGCAAATATTTACGATCTGATCCTTTGCAGGAAAAAATATTGTCAATCCCTGTCCTAAATGATGGAAAATGCTCTGTCAAACTAAAAGTTTTCCTATCATATAATCAAGGTTTAAATCAAGCTAGAAATAAAATTTAGAAGGGGGGCAGGGAATTGCTAAAACTAAGTATGAATCTACTTCTACTCTACCAGTTCTAAATAATTATATGGCTAAAAGGAGTTAAAACACCAGTAAATTTCCCATGCCATCACAGAAAGATATTTGCTCAGCCTTATTCCAAAATTAAGGAACCGTCTCCTATATAATACAAAATACAATGCAAGAAGAAAACGAAAGAGAAAGAAAGAGAGGGAGGGAGGGAAGGAGGAGGGGGAGGGAAGGAGGAGGAGGAGGGAGGGAGAAATCAAACAAAACACAAGCAAACAGCAAACAAACATTTTACAATTAGCTCTTCTGAATTTCTATCCCTTTGAACTACTGTAAATTCTAGTTTTTCAAGATAACATATAACCAACTTAAATTAGAGGTGAAAAAAGTGATAATTTGAATAACATACAGTAGGAGCTCACATATTTCTTTACTGAGTAATTGTGAAGTAGACTTAGAATATGTAATAGTAATGCATTTTGAAGTCTTTAAATATACCATGGATGTATCAAAAATCTGAAACCTTCACATTTTTGTGTTAGGCCTTCAACACAGAATGTAAAGGTTCTTAGTCAAGCATACTAAAAGGTCACTGGTACTGGCCCCACTGGCCCCTCAAATTGGACATGGGTTAAGGAAGAGAGCTAGAGGAGACTCCAATAAGTCAGGACACAAGAAGTGAGATAACTCACATGCAACAATCTCTCTCCAATCTGTCTCTTTTTTCAGTTATCACTGCAAGTTTGGTATTAAACAACAACAAAAAAGCTGTTTGGCTCCAGAATAAAACTGGTATGTTCTCTTCCATTTCTTTTCACATACTTCAGGCCACCCAGCAACTACTCCTGGCCAGAGAGAACTCTGATATTCTAGTTCAGTTCTTTTACGGTAAGGATGGGTTTGAATTTCAGGGTTGAGATGAGGAAAAAGGGACTTACTCTCATTGGCTATTTCTTTATTCCATAAAAACAAACTTGTAACAAGTTACATGCCTAAAGTCCAACCAAGGAAGAACAGCACAGAAAAAAATAGTATATTATAAGCATATATTCATTTTTTACACATCTATTCTCCCATTAAGATGAATAAAATATTAACTTCTATTATCTACACCAGAAACCATAGGTTACATGATTTAAGTTACAGTAATAATTTTTAAAATAAAATACTTTTTTCTATAACACCCATGAAATCTTGATTACTTCCAGAGCCTTTTTTAAGCCTCAGAATTTCCAGAAAAACCAACCCAGGCTATCTCTTTTGATAACATTTTCCTTGGAAGAGACAGTCCTATCAGGTCAATAATCATACTTACCAATGTCTAAAATTCTCTTTTGTAGAGCTCCAATGAAAAGAAACGGTTCATCTTTACATGACTGAACAAGTGTGCCAACCAATTCAGAGTTTGTTGCTAAGATGCAGGCATTTTCTTCACTGAGGTTGACCCCTGCCATGGAAGTCACATCATTGATGTCATCTTCATCTCTAATAGAAAAAAAAAGAAAGTTTTCAGTGGTTGTGGTATGTGAATGAGTGATTTAAGAGAGCAAAGAATTATAGGTTTCTCCTTATAACTAAAGACATTATTTTACTCAATTTATCCAAGCAAGTGAAGTAAAGCATGGCTATCTTTCCCTGTCAGCCTTTAAAATTCACTGATGTTTCTAACCACTAGTGTATATTTAATATCAGAAAGATGAATCAGAAGCAACTTTGTCTCCTAGTGTCCATCTCTCCCACTCTCAGTTTAGTAAATAAGATACTCTAAGAGGGATTTGGAAGTTATACTAAGTTATCCACAAATTGCGGGTAATGAAAGAATGAAATAAAAACAGACTTCTTTGTTTTCATCCAAGATGATTTAAAAACCCCTCAGATATCCCCAGTGCAGTCCACTGTTCCACTGAGGAGCAGGAGAAATCCCCCAGTCCCGAAAGGTCCATACCCATGTAAAAGCCCTTGAGAAGAAGCTTTCTAGACTAGCTATTCTGAAACCATATGGTTAAAACCAGTTTTGTTTTTCCGCTTCAGACTTTTGGTGTGCTCCACCTGTACCAATTGAATTCATTAAACCACCTCCTCAAGCAAGTGGCTGCAAAGGGCTTATATTTAAAATATAAAATTATACACACATATGTAAAAGACATACATATAAAAACACAAAATATGTTTGAGCTCCTTGCATTGTGCCAGCAAAATTAAATAGTGGCTTTTATCTAATAGAATTGCTACATGGCTACAGTACTAAGATGAGTATATATGTTTCAGGATAGAGAAGTGAGAGACAAAAACCTAAAATTCCCTTACGGCATTCTTAACACCCTGTAATAACAAGCATGTTACTGATCATAACTCATGTACCAATGCATAACATAATTTACATAAACATGATTATATAAAAAACATATTGTTTCTATTTACTGCATGGGCCAAAAGATATATCATGTGGTTTCATGTCAACAGATTTAAATTATGAACCTCCTTGTGGTAATGCATTTATGCACAAAAAAGCAAAATAAAGTATAACTGTCAAGCGCTCAAGATACAAAGGCCTCTGGTGTTCAGCTTTAAAAAGCAGCATGTTAGGAGTGAGAGGGAAAGAGCCCCTACTCACACAGGTATGAGAGATTCAAACTAAATGAAAGAAAGTTAAGTGCTGGACGTAGCAGTTGCAAGTGAAGAGAAAGAACAATGGTCTCACAATCTGAACACTATATTTAAAAACCTAACATTAAAAGGTGTGTCTCTGTAATGGAGAAAAGAAAAAAATTTTAATTAGTATCTCAAATCAACCAAATGAAACACGCAATATAAATAAACTGTATGGGGACTTCCCTGGTGGTCCAGTGGATAAGACTCCATGCTCCCAATGCCCAGGTTTGATCCCTGGTCAGGGAACTAGAGCCCACACGCCACAACTAAAAGAGCCCACACGCCGCAACTAAAGATCCTGCGTGCCACAATGAAGATCCCACGTGTTGCAACTAAGACCTGGCACAGTCAAATACATAAATATTAAAAAAAAAAAGAATCTATATGAAAATGGTTGGACTCCACCTCATCAAATGTCACAGAGGTACTCTCAGAGGGATGGTATGCTGAGAATGGTTCTAAGAATCAATTTACCAACTATGTAAACAAAGAAGTATTCCAGAAACATCTAAACATTTAAAGTCTAAAGTGTAAGACGTAGAGAATGGACATGAGGACACGGGGAGGGGGAAGGGTAAGCTGGGATGAAGTGAGAGAGTGGCATGGATTTATATATACTACCAAATGTAAAATAGATAGCTAGTGGGAAGCAGCCGCATAACACAGGGAGATCAGCTCAGTGCTTTGTGACCACCTAGAGGGGTGGGATAGGGAGGGTGGGAGGGAGATGCAAGACGGAGGAGATATGGGGATATATGTATATGTATAGCTGATTCACTTTGTTATATAGTAGAAACTAACACACCATTGTAAAGCAATTATATTCCAGTAAAGATGTTAAAAAAATAGTAAAATCTAAAGCATAAGAACAGTAGAAACCATAAACCTAAAGATGGACCAAGGTCTGAGTAAAAAAGTATTTTAAAAGGTCTGCGTAAAAAATATTTAAAAAACCCCCCAAGTATCAAGAAAATGAAAAGACAAGCCACACAAAGGGAGAAAATATTTGTAAAAGACATATCTGATTCAAAACATATAAAGAACTCTTAAAACTCAACAATATGAAAACAATCATTAAAAAATGGGCCAGGGCTTCCCTGGTGGCGCAGTGGTTGAGAGTCCGCCTGCCGATGCAGGGGACACGGGTTCGTGCCCCAGTCCGGGAGGATCCCACATGCCGCGGAGCGGCTGGGCCTGTGAGCCATGGCCACTGAGCCTGCGCGTCCAGAGCCTGTGCTCCGCAACGGGAGAGGCCACAACAGTGAGAGGCCCGCATACTGCAAAAAAAAAAAAAAAACCCACAAAAAAAAAAAAAAAATGGGCCAAAGACCTAACAGACACCTCACCAAAAAGATGTGCAGATGGCAAACAAGCATATGAAAAGATGCTCCACATCCTATGTCATCAGGGAAATGCAAATTAAAACAATGAGATACCATTACACGCCTATCAGAATGGCCAAAATCCTGAACACTGACAGCACCAAATGCTGATGAGGGTGTGGAGCAACAGGAACTCTCATTCATTGCTGGTAGGAATGCAAAATGGTATAGCTACTATGAAAGACAGTTTGGCAGTTTATTACAAAACTAAACATACTCTTACCATATGATCCAGCAGTTACACTTCTTAGTACTAACCCAAAGGAGCTGAAAATTTATGTCCACACAGAAACCTGTACATGGATGTTTATAGGAGATATACCCTTAATTGTCAAAACTTGGAAACAACCAAGATGTCATTCAGCAGGTGATTGGATAAATAAACTGTGGTAAATCCAAACAATGGAATATTATTGAGTCCTAAAAAGAAATGGTATCATACCATGAAAAGACTAGAGGAAACTTAAATGCACATTATTAAGTGAAGTAAGCCAATCTGAACAGGCTACATACTGATGATTCCAACTATATGACATTCTGGAAAACGCAAATTATGGAGACAATAAAATGACCAGTGGTTGCCAGGGGTTAGTACAGAGGGATGAATATGCAGAAAACAGAGGACTTCTAGGACAGTGAAATATATAGTATCTCTATGATACTATAATGGTCGATACATGTCATTACACATTTGTCAAAACCCACAATGTACCACACACCGAGTGAACTGTAAGGTAAACTATTTTGGGTGATAATGATGTCTCAATGCAGGTTCATCAATCGTAACAAACAGACCACTCTGGTGGGGGATGTGGATAATGGGGGAGGCTGTGCATGTGCTGCTATTTTCTACAACGTCCAAATCAATTTTTTGCTATGAACTTAAAACTACTCTAAGAAACAGTCTATTTAAAACAAAAAGGCCAAGTACAAATCGATGAAAAGTCAGGTCACTCCAAAAGAGAATACCAACCAGTTACTTAACACCTTTAGGACTCAAATTTTTCTTCCTCTAAAAAATGAATAACTTAGATTAGGTACTTTCTAAGGTCACTCTCAGCCACTTAAAAGAATGAGGCAGCTCTCTTTGGCCAGACACAGAACAAATGCCAAGGTGTATTGTGAAGTGGGAAAAAAACTAAATAAAACGTAACAAGGCATAGAACAGACTGCACCTTGAAAAAAATACACACACACACACACACCACACACACACACACACACACACACACACACACACACACACACACACACACACACACACACACACACACACACACACACACACACACACACACACACACACACACACACACACACACACACACACACACGGGCATAACATATCTCTGCATGCACAAGAAATTCTCCTCTGGAGAGGGAAACAGGGAAGCATGGATAGGAAGAAGATTTCACTTATACCACATCATACTCCTTTCTACCCTTTGAATGTTGTAGTATATGCACAGATTACCCAATCAAATGGTAAGTGATTTTTTTTTTTTTTGGCTCTGGATGCGCAGGCTCAGCAGCCATGGCTCACGGGCCCAGCCGCTCCACGGCATGTGGGATCTTCCCAGACCGGGGCACGAACCCGTGGTCCCCTGCATCAGCAGGCGGACTCTCAACCACTGAGCCACCAGGGAAGCCCCGGTTAGTGATATTTAAAAAAATAATATATAAATAAACAGAGAAAGAAAACTGGAGACAGAAAAATATTATGAAGTTTAGATATATGGTCTCATCCTTCCTTTAAAAAAAACCAGAATTGTTTAAGGTACACAGCACATGGCTTTTACACACATGCACACAACAGTGATTGTTCACAATCTCAGCTGTCTGCCAGGTACACAGGCCCTGTAAACTGCACCCTGCTTCCATAGGTGAGTTCCCACATAGCCCCTGCTGAAATCTCACATACAGACTGGAGAGACCAGTACGAGGCCTCCTTACTACCAGTACCATGCACAGTACTGGAACTGAACAGAACTCAATGTTCAATGAGGAGACTGTCCCATGTCTTTTAGAATCTTCTTGCAGCCCTTCTCTGAACTAAGAAGGGAGCTAACCACCCAATAAGATTTGTTCTTGCCTACCCACCCACCCAATTTGGCCCCAAGCTGAACACAGCTCCCTCTAGTTCAGCTGCCAGTTGCTATGGTTACAGAGGGCAGCAGGAATAGAGGAAGACCCCTACTGAGGGAAGAGGAAAAGGTACCACCATAAACAGTACCCGAACCACTTAAAAGTTCCTCTAAGAAAGGAGGCAGACTAAAGGAAAGCAAAGACAACACCGTGTTGTAGCAGTATTATTGATAAGGCTAAATATTGTAAGATAGGCCAAGGCAGTAATAAAGGATTTGATGCTGAGGTGTATTTGTGATTCTGGGTTGGCTCAATTTTAAAGGAAAAGAAAGTGAGAACCTCCAAATCGCATCTTCAAGTCTTCTGGTCTAATGCAGTATGTCTTTTAACGAAGGTGCTGTGAAAGATAATCTGTTTCATTTTTAAAGACATACAAAAAGGAAATTTAATAGTGCCTCAGTAGAAAAAGGCTTCCAACTCAAGATTCTGTGGGGAGTAATAGGTTAATATGCAAAAATTAAAGTAGCATTACCTAATTATCATTAATACCTTGCATTTTGGTTTCTGAAACTGATCTAATTCTTCAGCTTTTTATAAAGTTAACCGTTGCTTGTGCCTACCTTAAATCTCTTCTACCCTTTTAAGATCTATAATAGCACCAGACTAATTTTTCTATAGTAGAGAAAATCACATTACTTTCCTATTCAAAAACATTTCATGATCCTATGAGCTCAACCTGATATTCAAGGCCTTCCAAGTAATGACCTTAACTTAGCACTCTTACCTCCCATTCCTCACCATAAAATAGCTCCTACTGATTCTGGCTTTCCTGTTCTAGTCTTTAGCTCCTCTTGCTTTATTATCTTTCAGCTGTCAGTGCCTTATCTATATTCCAGACCTACTTCAAATGCCTACTTTGGAAATGTTGGTTTAACTTATCTTTATACTTTTAAAGCATCTTTCCAATTGCTACAACTTCCAAGGGTACATTTTGCCTTTGTTACGGTAGGTCTTACTCTGTCTTCCAATAATCAACTATTTGCCTTATACTTCAACCAGAATAATTTTACTGAACATATTATCACTTTCATCACCTATCATTTCTAGCAGAGTAGTCATAAATGGTACTTAAATATTTGAGGAATTTGTATGTGCTCAGAACAGCATGCTGTTTATCTGTGACAATGTACTGAGAAGTAGAAGAATGGTGGGTAAAAAAGATGAGTCAAACTGCCTACTGTGAAATTCTGTCTCTGCCACTTACTGTCTATATGAAATAAAGCAAATTAATTAACCTCTCTAGGCCTGCAACATCAGTAAAATGGAGACAATAACATTCCCCACATCTGAGACTGAGGACTGAAGGAAGCAATCATATCACGAAAAAAGGAGTTCCTTTAATATATAAAGAGCTCCTACAAATAACTAAGGAAAAGACCTAAAAGCCAATGGAAAAATGGATGAAACAGAGAAATCTTCAGTTAATGAAAAATTTTAAATGACTCAAATATAAGATGTTTTACCCTACTCATAAGAAAAATGTAAGATACAATTTTTCACCTGTTAGATTGGTAAAAGTTCACGAGAACATGTGGAAATATGATACCTTAAGCTTTGTTGCTCAGAGTATAATCTGTTAATCCAACTCCATTGAGAGTTACTTGACATCTAATTTAAAATGAATAAACTGCTCTTTCTAGAAATTACGTGAAACGATAGTCATTGCAACTCTGTTTTCTGAGTACAAAACACTGGAAACAACCTAAATGTCTATCATTATGTAACCTTGTTAAAAACATCAAATCACAATGATTATATACTGATATAGAATAATCTACAAGATTTATTACTGCTAAGTTGTAAATATCAAAATGGGTTGGCCAAAAAGTTCATTTGGGTTTTTCCATTACATCTTACGGAAAAAAACCGAACGAACTTTCTGGCCAACCCAATAAAACATCATGTATTGCATACTGTCATCTATGTTGAAAAGATTCTATCTAGAGAGATATGCAAGAAATTGCTAACAGTGGTTGGCTCTAGGCTGAGAACCTGGGTAGCAGAGGGAAAATGATGCAAGAGAGAACCTTATTTTTTTCCCACTGTATATCCTTTTGTTCCTTTCGAATGCTATACAAAATGTATTACCTAGTCAAATAAATAAATAATTTGCTTAAAAGGTATAAACAAAAAATTTTTATTTTAAGAAAATCAAGTTCTTCCTTTAGGTTACTAATCTCTGGTAAAATAAGGTTACCTTCAATATTCTTTTTTCACCACCCTTGGGCATAATCTCACTACGTTACCACAGCCAGCTTACAAACCCTGCTTTCTTCCTTCTATGACTTTTTTAAAGGTATCTTTCCTCATGGGAAATTCCCTTTCCTCTTTTTAACACAAACACAGCATAGGATATTGCAGTATTTCTCAAACTTCAGTGATTTTAGGAACTACTTACGAGTATATTCCTTCACAGTTCATTCAGCATGTAAGCACAGAGATAATTTTTCCTAAATCGCATTTTACTATGAAAAAAATCTGCCTAAAAACTATGAAAGACTTCACAATCTCATCTCTAAGTCTTCATTCATGTAATTTCCCTGTGAGGAATGTTTAAGACCATAATTTCTAACAAGATTTAGCATAAAGCAACTCCTTCAAGAAGATTTTGTTGTTGTTGAATTTTAACCCTAGATTTAGAGTTTATCTGGGCACAGCTCAGAAGGATGTTTCTTCCCTGTCTCCTGACTTTCCAAGATTTTGTCACCAGAGACTGTTTCCCCTCTCTTTAAGTCCTTACTTGAATGATTAATCATCTATATTATGTTACCCTATGTAACAAGTATATATCATTGATACACTTGTATATATAAGGACAGACTCTTAATAAATACATAATAAAACAATTAATTACATATGAAGCAAGTTAGAGCACATGTTTAATCTACACTAGAGAATCTGATTCCTGCAATATGAAAAAATGGGACATTAAAGTTGGTGGAGTAATATTATCTGTGCAAACAGCATGTAACCTTGTCCTATATTATTTTCTAAGTGTCTTTTAAAGCAAAATTTTTTAAAAACCTCTTAATTCCTAGCTGGTAAAATACCTTCTAAGTTATGTAAGTATATATTAATATACATATATATGTATTATTCATCCATAAATATTTTATAATTTCTCTCTAAAATATAAGGACTCTAAACAAAGACCTTAACCATAAGGCATTATCACCTCTTCAAAAAATCAATAATTCCTTATTATCATCAAATAGCCAGTCTGTTTAAATAGAGTTAACTCTACAAACATGCACAGGTACTGTAATATTTATCACTTCTGATTCTGAAGTACGAAGAATAAAACACAAATCTCTGGCACCCTCTGGTGTTTAAACACTATATAGCTTCCCTTATTCATCCCAGATGTACTTACTGACAAGCACAACAGAAAATACGATTTACACTGGGAAAAAGTCACAAAAATGTTCTTTTCAGTTAAACAGGTAGTTTTGAAAATACAGGCAGATATCACTCTATGTTATTAAACCTCATCCAGTTAAGACAGGATCTAATGCCATACACTATTACCTCTTCTTATTTAACAAAAGAGTCGATATTAAGGGTCTATTTTAAGCTTCATTTTAACAATAACTGAAGTGATATTAAGTATCCAAGAAAGCAAACTGAAAGAAAAGACATTACTATAAAAAGATATGCATAAAACCACATATAACAGAAATAACTAGAACATATTATACAAAAATGAAAAGTGTATCTTCGTGCAAAAATTAAATGTATCTTAAAAATAGATTATATCTAAGATTATAGATATTCCTGTTCTCTTTTTCAAAATTCATTATTTCAACAAATTTCTGAATGCTTATTATGAACAAGGCATTGTTCTAAATGTTAGACAATGGTAAAGTTATTGTAAACTCTCAGAGATTTAAAAAGGAGTGGGGCGCATAAAGAAGGGTAAATAAATGAATAGGGTAACTTTAGATAGTGCCTCAAGACAGCAGATATGACTGAAAAAGGAATAAAGAGAGAGGATTTATCTAAACAGATATAAAAACAAATAATGAAAGATAACTGAAAATGCAAAAATATTAACACAGAAATAAAACAAAAACAGCACTAAAATGAAAATCTAGAAATGCACCCTTGTATAACTGAGAATTTACTAAAAGGTAAAGTAGCATTTCAAATCAGAAAAGTAAGGATGGGGCCTCCCCGGTGGCGCAGTGGTTGGGAGTCCGCCTGCCGATGCAGGGGATACGGGTTCGTGCCCCAGTCTGGGAGGGTCCCATATGCCGTGGAGCGGCTGGGCTCGTGAGCCGTGGCCGCTGGGCCTGCGCGTCCGGAGCCTGTGCTCCGCAACGGGAGAGGCCACAACAGTGAGAGGCCCGCATACCGCAAAAAAAAAAAAAAAAAGAAAAGTAAGGATGATGAAATCTTCAGTAACTGTTGTTGAGATGAGCAACCCAACTGGGAAAAGGTAATTTCTGTTTCAGCTATTTACAAAGATAGAATCAAGAATTACTGAAGATTTTGTAAAGGTCTATTGCATATATGAGGTGTGTATAGATAACTTGGAAGAAAATATAGGAGCACATCATTATGAGCTAAGGACAGGGAAAGAGTTTTAAAAATAATGCAAAAGTCAAAAGCTATAAAGGAAGAGATTAATAAAGTTAATATTGTGATTTAAAATCTTCAAATAACAAAAGACACTAAAAACAAAATCACACATTAAACAAAAGATTGGGAGAAAAATATTTATAACATACACATACTTATAACATACACAACAAAGATCTACTCTCAGGAAGTCCCTGGCGGTCCAGTGGTTAGGGCTTCGTGTTTTCACTTCTGAGGGCCCGGGTTCAATCCCTGGTTGGGGAAATAAGATCCCACAAGCCACACAGCGCGGCCAGGAAAAAAAAAAAAACTATTTTCCAATATACAAGTCTAGAAAGCAATAAGCACTCAATAGCTAAATGAGCTAAAGTAGTAAGCTAGAAACTACCTAAAGAAAATACTAATGGTGACACTTTTGCTTCAGGCATTAACGACTAGATTTACCCATGAGAAATTACATGACATTCTTCTAATTTAGACCAACTTATTTTCATTCCAGTGTTGGATGCACAGAAGTTGTCAAAAAGGTGTCAGTAAAAATAAGCACTGAGCACACTCTAAAGTAGAACTGCCTCAGGGGCAAATGCCTGTGGCTAGCACTAGTTTTCGGGCCTCTGTTCAAGTGGAGAAACTCTTAAGTCAGGTTCTCTAGAACAGGTACTAACATGGTCCCAAGGTCAATTGTCATCTCTGGTTCCTATGGGACACAGTCACTAATCTTCTTTGGAGTAAAGCAAACTCAATTTGGGTCGCCAGATTTAATCTGATTTACCCATCCACTGAGGTTTTAAATTCAACCATTACATTTTTCACTTCTAAATGTCCTATTTGGTTCTTTATCAAATCTTTGTATTCATTTTTTAATAGATAATTGTTACTTGCTCATTTTTTGTGATTCCACATTTTATTTTTAACCATTTTATAAGAGTTTTTAATATTGAATAGTTCATCACCCAATGTTTGAAGTCAATGGCATTCCAATTGTGTTGCTGTTTCCTTTGCTTGGGGTGACCTTTCCTTGTAGGCTTTATCTTTGAAAGTGAACACATGCATACATACCAGAGAAGAATGAAATGACATTATTAAAGTGCTGGAAGCAAAAAAAGAAAAGCCAACCTATAATTCTAATCTCACTCCTGACATCACTGTCTACATAAATAACCTAATTTAAAAATAATCAGAAATAAGAACTTAACAAGGGGGTTGGCATATAATTTTTTTTTTAAAAAAGCAACCTAGGGAATTCCCTGGTGGTCCAGTGGTTAAGATGCAGGCTTTCACTGCTGTGGGCCCAGGTTCAATCCCTGGTTGGGGAACTAAGATCCCACAAGCTGCGTGGCGTGGCCAAAAATAAATAAAAATAAATAAATAAATAAAAAGCAACCTACATTTCTATATACTAGGAACAGAAAAGGCAATTACCAAAAATTTTACCTATAATAGCAACAAAAAGGTGCCTAGGAATAAACAACAGATAAACAAAACAAATGGTATACAACCTGTATAGAAAATTATATCACTTCACTGAAAGATGTTAAAGAAAGCATGCATAAACGGAGACATACATCATGTTCATAGATAGAAGGTTCCAAATTATAAAGAAATCAGCTGAAGGACAATGGACCTATGGGCTCAAGGCCATGTTGGTCAAATTCCAGCAGAGGTTTTTGATGGAATTTAAACTGATGCTTAAATTTATATGAACAGCAAAATCCCAAGAATGGCAAAAAAAAAATCAAGAAGAGCAGGGGAAGGGGGTATGAAAGTGGAGGAAGGAGGGTGTAAAAGTAGAGGAAGGAGAGGAAACAAAAAAATAAAGAGGGATAGGTAGGAGACATGCCTTAACAGAGGTAAAATTTATTTTGAAGTTATAGTAAATTGAGCAGTATGTTACTGGAAATAAATTAAACAGTAAGATAAAATAGAGATTAAAAAAAAAGATTAACAGAATAGATAAGCCCAGAAGAGACCGTGCCTATACAGGCACACCTCCTTTTATTGCACTTCACTTTATTGTGCTTCGCAGATAATGTGTTTTTTACAAACTGAAGGTCTGTGGCAACCCGGTGGTCAAGCAAGTCTACCAGCGCCAGTTTTCCAATAGCGTTTGCTCATTTCATGACTCTTCGTCACATTTTGTCAGTTCCTGCAATATTTTCAAACTTTTTCATTATTATTTTATTTGTTATGGTGATCTGTGATCAGTGATCTTTGATGTTACTATTGTAATTGTTTTGGGTCACCACAAACCATGCCCATACAAGATTGCCGACTTAATAGGTAAATGTTGTGTGTGTTCTGACTGCTCTACCAACCAGCCATTCCACAGTCTCTCTCCCTCTCCTCAGGCCTCCCTATTCCCTGAGACATGACAATATTGAAATTAGGCCAGGTAATAACCCGACAATGCCTCCTAAGTGTTCAAGTGAAAGGAAGAGTTACTCATCTCTTACTTTAAATCAAAAGCTAGAAATGATGAAGATTAAGGAGGAAGGCCTGCAGAAAGCCAAGATAGGCCGAAAGCTAGGCCTCTTGTGCCAAACAGTCAAGTTGTGAATGCAAAGGAAAAGTTCTTGAAGGAAATTAGAAGTGCTACTCCAGTGAACACACAAATGATAAGAAAGTGAAACAGTCTTACTGCTGATATGAAGAAAGTTTTAGTGGTTCCAGACAGAAGATCAAACCAGCCACAACATTTCCTTCAGCCAAAACACAATTCAGAGTCAAGTCCTACCTTTCTTCAATTCTATTGATACAAAAGCTGAGAGAGCTGAGGAAGCTGAAGAAGAAAAGTTTGAAGCTAGCAGAGGTTGGTTCATGAGGTTTAAGGAAAAAAGCTGTCTTCGTAACATAAAAGTACAAGGTGAAGCAGCAAATGCTGATGTACAAACTACTGCAAGTTATCCAGAAGATCTACCTAAGATAATTAATAGAAGTGGCTACACTAAACAACATACTTCCAATGTAGACAAAACAGCTTATACTGGAAGAAGATACCATCAGGACTTTCATAGGTAGAGAGGAGAAGTCAACCCCTGGCTTCAAAGCTTCAAAGGTCAGGCTGACTCTCTTGTTAGGGATTAATGCAGCTTATGATTTTAAGTTGAAGCCAATGCTCATTTACCATTCTGAAAATCCTAAAATTAGGGTTCAGAATCCAGCAAAGAAAAGTACCCTAAGTCTTAGTTGAAATACCTGAGGTACTACATCCTGGAGTCAGGGAGAACCAAAGGGACATGGAGTCTTGGAAAGATTACAGCCTAGATTTGAATTCAGTTACTGACTAGATGAAGGCAATCTGCTCCTCTCCTGCCAACCAGCAAACTGGATAAATTCTCTTTCTGGAGGTAATTAATCCAAAACTCCTATAATTACTTTTTACACATATTTGACACTGACTCAAAAATTACTAAGTTCATACCAAGAAACAGCTAAAAAGCCAAATAACAGAAACAGACTTACAGACAACCTGGATGTTGGAAATATTAGGTATGAACTTTAATATAACTATGACTAATTGTTCAAGAATGCAGAAGATAATTCCAATAGAGAACAAAAATCTATTAAAAAAGAAATGGAGGTGTGGTTTTTGGTAATGACAGAGTAGCTTAATTAATCATTACAAAATCAACATATAACTTTTTAAAAAGGCAACCATTTTAAAAAATGGGAAAAAGGCAACCAGAAACTAGAGAGAAGTCAACCCTTGAAATATGGTAACAATGATGGGTAAAATTTGTGAGTTTATGTCTTTTGGCCTGAAAGCACTCTCCGGCCTGTGCAGCCGTATTCTAGGTGTCAGAGGACAGATTTTAGTGTTGAAAGAGCACTTAGACAATTAGGGAAGATACATCAGAATGTAAGGCTCCACAGAGCAGTAATCCCTCAAATCTGCATATAAATCTGACCTAATCATTGACTGATGGAAGAACTACATATGCCCCAGGGGACACTCCAGCAGCCTAACAAAAACAGCAATAGGAAGGGGAAAGAACCAAGTGAATATTTCAGTTGCTACTCAACCTAAGAAAGACTAAGTTTGGAATTTAAGAACAGTCAAGTTAAACTAAACTAAATAAATAAAAAAAATAAATTTTTTACTAAATTAAAAATCAGTCTTCAGGAACATAACTGAATCCAGAGTCAATAATTACTAGATATGTGAAAAAACAGAAAGTCACTGAATGTTCTGAACACAATGAAAACTTATAAGACGTATGAAAAACTGGAAAATGGGACCTAAAGTTTAAAAAAAAAGTTGGCAGAAATGAGCCAAATGTTGCAATTAGCAGACAAAGATTTTTAAGGAAGCATACAAATATGCTGACAGATTTAAAGGAGCAAAAAGATCAAAGAAAATAACAGAGCCTTGGTATATGCAGGAAAATATCAAAGTCTAATGCATATATAATTGGATTCATAAAAGGACAGGAGAGATAATGGGGCCAAGAAAAAAACTCTGAAGAAACATTTTCCATAGTTAGGAAAAAGAAAAATAAACAGTTACAGATCCAAGAAGCTCAGTAAAACCTAAGCAGAATATAAAGGAAACCATAACTAGAGTCAGACTGAATCAAAGTCAAAGTGCTGAAATCTAAACAAAAAGAAAATCTTAAAGTAGTGAGAGGAAAACAAACAAAAAATCAGTGTACCCATGGAAATAATGATTGAATGAAAACTGTTTTTTTTTTTTTTGTGGTACGCGGGCCTCTCACTGTTGTGGCCTCTCCCATTGAGGAGCACAGGCTCCGGACGCGCAGGCCCAGTGGCCATGGCTCATGGGCCTAGCCACTCCGCGGCATGTGGGATCTTCCTGGACCGGGGCACAAACCCGTGTCCCGTGCATCAGCAGGTGGACTCTCAACCACTGCGCCACCAGGGAAGCCCTGAAAACTGACTTTTCATCAGAAACAATGGAGACCAGAAAACAATGGAATAACATCTTTAAGTCTTCACAGTAAAGAAGATTGGGTCAGCCTACAATTTCTAATTGGAAAAAAAAAAAAACCTACCCTTTTAAAGGGAAGGTAAACAAAAATAGTTCTCAGGAAAAGGAAAACAGAAGAGTTGTCACCAGAATTACAGACCAAGAAATGCTATAGGAAGCTCTTTAGCTGAAGGGAAAAAATACTACTGAAAACTGAACTCTACAGAAAAAAAAGAGCACTGGGAATGGTTTAAAGAAAAGAAAGAATATTTTAAGGAAAAAAAAAGACTTTAAAGCTAAAATCATAACATTGTAGATACATATATACATTTATAATGCATGCTGATGTAATACATATGAAAATAAAAATATATAGCACAGAAGAAGAGAGTGAGGTAAATGGACTTACATTGTTGCAAGGTTCACATATTTTATGTGTAGTACTATATTAACTCCAAATAGAGTGTATACTAAAAATACATGTTATAGCATATTGTAATCCCTGTTGATCAAACAAACAAAAAAATGCGGATATAGATAAGAAGCCAACAGAGGAATTAAAATGAAATATAAAATAATAATCACTTACCCTAAAAGACAAAAAACAAATGAATAAAATAGCAAAATATTAACCTAAAGAAACAACCGTTGGATTTCATAAGAAAAGCTCAACCTAGCTATATGCAATGTATAAAGGACACTCTTTAAATACAAAGACACATGTAGGTTGAAAAAAAGGAAGGAAAAAGATAGAATATGCAAACAGTAACAAAGCTGAAGTGTTTATATTCAGCAGATAAAATACACAGCAATACAAGAAATATTTTCAAATAAAGAAGGACATGTGGGGACTTCCCTGGTAGTCCAGTGGTTAAGACTCTGTGCTTCCACTGCAGGGGGCCCGGGTTCCATCCCTGGTCCGGGAGCTAAGATCCCGCATGCCACGCAGCATGGCCAAAAAATTTTTAAAGATAATAATAAAATAAATAAATAAAATAAAAAATAAAATAATAAAAAAGGACATGTAATTATAGGAGGGCCAATTTATTAGAAAAACATAATTATAAATGTGTATACCTAATAACAGAGCTTCAAATAATTAATGTAAAAACTGGCAGAACTAACGGAAAAAATAAATCTATAAGCATAGTTGGAGATTTAATACCCATTCTCAGTAACTGATGGAACTAGTCCAAAAAAAAGAAAGCCAGGAGATAGATATAAACACTACTAGCTACCTTCACCAGAATGGCACTTACAAAAAACTACTCCCCCAAACTGAGTAATACATTTTTTCCAAGGGCATATGAGATATTCATCAAGTTTGACCACAATAAAGAGTCTCAAATTTAGTAAGATTGATATTTAACAGTGTATATTCTCTGATCAGAACAAAATTACATTAGAAAAAAAATGAATAAAATCTCTAGAGAAGCCCCAAATATTTGTACTTTTAAATAAAAGGAAAAGGAGAAAATATTTTGACATGAATAAAAATGAAAACAAAACACTATCATTGGCTGGATGCTAACTCAGAAGTTAGGGGGTTTATAGTTTTAAATGAGAAGCAACTAAAACCCAACATAAGGAAAAGAAAGGAATATTCTTTATAATAAAATAAACAAAAGATGAACAGATAAAAACAATAAAATCGGGCTTCCCTGGTGGCACAGTGGTTAAGAATCTGCCTGCCAATGCAGGGGACGCGGGTTCAAGCCCTGGTCTGGGAAGATCCCACATGCCGGTGAGCAACTAAGCCCGTGCACCACAACTACTGAGCCTGCACTCTAGAGCCTGGGTGCCACAACTACTGAGTCCACGTGCCACAACTACTGAAGCCCGTGTGCCTAGAGCCCGTGCTCCACAACAAGAGAAGCCACCGCAATGAGAAGCCCATGCACCCCAACAAAGAGTAGTCCCCGCGTGCCGCAACTAGAGAAAGCCTGCGTGCAGCAACAAAGACCCAGTGCAGCCAAAATAAATAAATTAATTAATTTAAAAAAAAGTAAAATCAAAAGTTAACTCTCTAAAAACACTAAACAAAACTGAAAAAAACATATCAATGAAAAGAGAGAGTATCACTACAAATCTTACAGATATTAAAAGGATAAGGGAATAAAATGAACAGCTATATGCCCAAAAAAGTCAACAACTAAGATAAAATACACAAAATCCTTAAAGAAAAAAAAGCATGATACGTTATCCTAAAGAATCTACAAATATTAAAAGGAAAAGAAAGTAGTAGCACAGCTTCATTTCAACAAATTTAAAAGTAAAATGAAATGTACAAAAACCTTAAAAAATGCAACTTTCTGAAATTGACATTAAGATGACAGAGAAAATCCTTTATAGATGAAACTATCTTATCAAAACCTTCCCCCAGGGGACTTTCCTGGTGGTGCAGTGGATAACACTCCATGCTCCCAATTCACGGGGCCTGGGTTCGATTCCTGGTCAGGGAACTAGATCCCACATGCATGCCACAACTAAGAGTTTGCGTGACACAACTAAGGAGCCCACAAGCCACAACTAAGGAGCCCACCTGCCGCAACTAAGGAGCCCACCTGCCACAACTAAGACCCAGAGCAAACAAATAAATAAAAAACCAAAAAACCCCAAAACCTTCCCCCCAAAGAAAACAAAAGACCTATTTAGTTTCAAGGGTAAATTCATTCGTATATTTAAGGAAGAAATAATATAATTTCTACTCAAAGGTTTAAAATAAAGGAGAGGGAAAAATATTGTACAACTCATTTTTGAGACCAGCATAACCACATACCAAAATCTGGCAAAGACACCATAAGAACAGAAAACTATATACCAGTATCCCTAAAGAACATACATATAAAACCCTTAAAATAGTAATCAAATCAAATGCAACAATATATAAAAAGGATAATAATACTTCAGGAATACTAACATTCAAACTATTTTTTTTAAATCAGTGTAATTCACAATACATTGCATAATTTAAAAAATGAATGACTGTCTTAAATAGATGAAGAAAAAGTGCATGACAAAATCACTCAATTTAAAAATGGGCAAAATATTTGAACAGACATTTCACAAAAGGAGCTACACAAATGGCCAATAAGGACATGAAAATACACTCAGCATCTTGATCAACATGGGTTTGAACTGCACAGGTCCACTCATACACAGATTTTTTTCAGTAAATACATACAGTAGTAGATGATCTGGAGCTGGTTGAATCCGAGGATGCAGAACCACAGATATGCCAGGCAGACTATAGAACTTGAGCATCTGCAATGGGTCAACCACTGGTGGGAAAACCAATCCCACTGCAGATACTGAAGAATGAGGGTACAGCTATATACCAACTACAATGGTTAAAACTTTAAAAACTGCAGTTTATCAACTGTTAGCAAGGATATGGAACAAATTCTCATACTTTGCGGGTAGGACTGTAAATGGTACAACCACAAAGGAAAACAGTTTGGCAGCTTCTTATAAAGTTAAACATACACCTACTAAATGATTCAGCATTTTCATTCATATCTTTATGTAAGTAAAGGGAAAACTTATGTCCATACAAAGACTTGGATACAGGTGTTCCAAGCAGCTTTATTCATAATAGCCAAAAACTGGAAACAACCCGCACGTCCACCAGTGGATAAAGAGACAATTCAGTACAAACAAATGCAGTAGACCCATACAGTGAAATACTACTCAGCAATGAAAAACAACAAATTACTAATACATGCAACAACACTGGATGTATATCAAACACATTATTCTGAGCAAAGGAAACCAAACATAAGAATACAAATTATATGATTCTATTGATATGAAACCCCAGGAAAGACAAATCTACAATGATAAGAAGCCAATCAGTGGCTGCCTAAGGTATAATGGGGGGACTGGCTGGGAAGTCTCACAAAGGAGGCTTCTGAGGTATTGAAAGTGTTCTATGTATCTTGACTGAGGTACTGGGTACATGAATTTAGCCTTCTGTCAAAACTCACGGCACTGGAAGACAATGATGACTTCCTAGGTTACCATCTTCCAACATTTACTCCCCAAAACAATACAGAACAACAAAAACCACAGCCTCAGCATAACTTGAAGACAAAGAATACCCAAACTTCAAAACAAGAATAAGTGAAAAAGGAAAACAATTCCCAGTGCATACTTTCTTGCCCTATTGCGACCAATTTCCCAACGCACTCACCCTCACCTCAAAGGCTTTGGGTAAAAGGAGACTGAATAAAAACTGCAGAAGAGAGACCAGAGAACTAGTGGTAGGCACAAGGATGAAACTAATGGTTGTCCTGGTAGATCAAAGCATGGACTACATTCAATTAATTTCATCCAAACAAGAGATGACTGGGAAAACTTCAGAGAACAGACTGAAGGTGAGCATTTTAATATAAAAGTAGAACTACAACTAAAATATAGGTGGGGATGAGGACTAATGTACAAATATTTATATATTGTGACAAATAATGCAACTAAAAATGGGAGAAGATAGAGGAAAAAGAAAACAGAATATCCACACACTGATTTTTAAGTAATCAACTGGTAGAAATTAGAGAATATCAATCCAAGAAGGACAAACATAAGACTGTAAAACTTCTAGAACAAAGAACAGAAGAAAATCTTTGAAACCTTGGGTTACACAAACATTTCTTAGACAAAACATGAAAAGCATAACCTCTAAGAGAAAAAAATTAATGAACTAGACTTCAGCAAAATTAAAAACTTTTGCTCTGTGAAAGACACTGGTAAAAGAATGATAAAACACACCACAAAGAAATTACTTCCTAATCACTATGTGACAAAGGACTTGGATCTTGAATATATAATGAACTCTAAAAACTCAATCATAAGAGAAAAAACAACTCAAAGGAAAAATGGGCAAAAGATCTGAATACACACTTCACCAAAGAAGACAGTATAAGGATAGCAAATAAGCATAGGAACAGATGCTCAACATCTTAAGTCACTAGGAAACTGCAAATTAAAATGACAATAAAAACAACCACTATACACTTATTGGAATAGTAAAAATCAAAAGAATTGGCAATAACAAGTACTGACAGAGTTGGAGTGCAAATGGAACTCTCATCACTGCTGGTGGGAATGCAAAATGGTACAGTCCCTTTGGTAAACAACTTTGGCAGTTTCTTAAATAGTAAAACACATACTAATGACCCAGCAATAATACTCTTAGATATTTACTACAGAGAAGTCAAACCTATGTTCACATAAAAATCTGTATGTAAATGTTTATAGCAACTTTATATAGAATCATTAAAAAACTGGGAACAACCCAATGTCCATCAACAGGAAAATGGAGAAACAAATTTACATTCAGACAATGAATGCTGCTCAACAGTACAAAAGAACAATCTTCTAATAATCAAAATGATGTAGATAAATCTCAAAAAAATGCTGAGTGAAAAAAGTCAAATGCAAAAGAGTAGATACTGTAATTTTCCATTTATATAAAGTTCAAGAATGGACAAAAATGATCTATGGTGATGGACATAAGAACAGTGGCTGCCAAAGGCAAGGGTTGGAAGTCATTGATTTGAAAGGAGCATAAAGATGATGGATATGTTCAGCATCTTGGTCTGAATTATGATTACACAGGCATATGTTTGTCAAAATTCATTGAGCTCTACAATTAAGATATGTGCACTTTACTGCTTATAAATTATACTCAATAAAGTACTGTTAGCTTTTTAAAAAGGCATCATTAAATTTGTTTTGTATATTATTGTCATCCCTTTCCTGTTTTTTAAAAAATATTAATTTCTTAAACCAGACCAAGTTTTAACCATTTAATTTCTTTACCTGAAGGATGCTGTTCCATTCTCTTTTATTTTGTTTTTCTGAATAGATGACTGAAGTGACAGAACTTTACTTCCTGGCAGGGTAATTTGCTTTAGAATGGAAGCTATAAAAACAAAAGAAGAAAGAAAAGGTAAAATTTTAAAAAAGCAATCACACTACATTAGGAAAAATTCAGGACAAGTTATTTTTAATGCATATAGAATAATCAAAGAAAATTTCAAGCTGCCCTAGAACCATGTTTAAATTCAAACATGACAATGAATTTATTCCCTGCACAAGAAATCATAAAATTAAGACCTCTCCCATTTCTTTTTATATGGTCCTCAAATTGGCTACAGAATTACCAGCATTATAAAAATATTATGCAGAAAAGGTGACAGAAACATGTTAATAATATATCCTTTATATTGGTAGATTTAAAAAATACATAAAACCTCTTTTATTTGTAAGACTGACTTCCAAATGTAGGGAAAGCAGCACATTTTAAAAAGAAATAAGACAATAGCAAATTTTATAAGTTAGAAAAAGTACTTTATTTACTAGTAGATTGTTTTATCTAGTTACAAAACACCACGAGTGGTGCTTCTTTAATCTAAAACAACATACACCCTTAAAAAGTGGCTATGTACAAAGAATATAATAAAGTTATCTTTCAGTCTTCTCTCACAGGTCTCAACTTAAAAGAAATCTCTCTTCTCTTAACAGTGCAAAAGAAAAGTATGGAAACCCATCATGTTCCAAACCCAAGGTGATGGGGCAGGGATGAGCCAGAGCCTACCTTGAGGAAACTGACTGGTAGGTACTGCAGTGCTCACTGTCACCTTCTTCTGTCCAGATTTCTGGATGGTCAATGCTGAGGAATGGGAAAGTGTGGCCACTTGTTTTGTAACGCCTCCTGAAGGCTGCTGGACTACCTGAAACAATGAGAATGATTAATACAGTCATTCAACTAGACCTGCTTTAGGAAAGAACAAGCTTTCAATTGTAACAACAGAACAAATGATTAGGCTCACCTAACTAAATATACCTTTATTGTAGCATCACAAGAAAGCCTACTTAAAATATAAATTTGTATGTAGCAAAATTATCTTACTCAAAAGTGAAAAACATGACTATCTCACACTATAATTTTCAGAGTGTAATTCAAATTTATATTCTGCTCAATTTAAATCTCCAAATAGACCCTATTTTCATCTTTTAACTTAACACAGAAAATTTCAAACTTATACAAAAGCAGAGGGAACAATAAAATGAAACCACCTATACCATTATTACCCAGCTTCAACAATGATTAATTCTTGACCAATTTTATTTCATCTATATCCTTACCCACTTCTCCCCACTCTCAATTATTTTAAAGCAAATCCCAGATATATCTTTTTATCCATAAATATTTCAAAATATACCTCTAGAAGATGACAACTTTCAATCGGTTGTTTTTTTATAAGTATCTGAAAGATAACAATGCTACAGGCATTCTCCAAGATAACAGTTCAAGAAATCCAGAGGGTGAGGGTTGAGGATAAAGGAAAAGAAATTAAAGTAATAGCAGGGCCTTGTTTTTAGCTTCAAAGAAGAAACAACAGAATAGCAGAGTTTCATTTTTTCACTTCAAAGAAAAAAAAGTCACCATGTATTTGAGCCAGCTATTGAGAGCGAACTATTTATAAGTCCTCAAATTCATATATGGCTAATATAAATGATCTAGGAGGTAGACTTCATAATGGAATTCTGGAGGTATAATTTATTCTATACTCTAATTTTTTATAAATAAAATTGTCTAGTGCATAATACTAAACAAAAGTAACTTACAAGAAATCCAAAATGTCCCAATAAATAATCTTATAGGAACCGATATTCCTAGAGAAAAAATACAAGTTGGAATAATTCAATTGCCATGATTCTATGAGAATAGACTCTTGAAAGAGAGAAACAACTCTTGAAAACAATGATGCATTTCAGTTGAGATCATACTTATGTATTGTAAAGTCCTAGGAAACAGATTTAAATTCTATAAAGTAATACACATTCAGAGTCCCATTTATGCATTCAGATTGAAACTCAAAAGAAAACAGAAACACTCCTAACAATTCTGGCATACCTCCCTATTGTTCATATTTTCTTCCTTGATATCTTTTATTTGGTATTCTTTTCAGTATTTTAATTACAAAAGATAGCAATAAAATGTTATTAGAAATTTGCTTATGAGTTAGTCTTCATACCATTTTTGACGGGTACTCAAAAATATTTTAAAAAGTAACAGCCTAGAGACCAGCCCCTGAGGTGGAAGGAGGCTCTATGCCTCCTGGGGTCCTGCCAGGAGGAGTGGGGGCATGGAGACCACAAGACCCCAGCATCAGCGTGTGGCCCTAGCACAGAACAAGCTGGGGAAGGCAAGCCTTGGTGCCTGCAGGAGAGCTCCCAGGCCAGGGATGTGTGTGGCTCAGCCTACAGCCCACTCCAGGGCAAGTTCATGCAGGGAGCAGGAGGCAAATGTGCCAACTGATTTAACAATCCTGGATACCCATCATTCCTCATCCTAATGAGGATGTACCAATGAGGATGTATGCTACCAAGTGCACCTAATACACTTGGTATCACATGTGCAGTATATTCCTGCACACTTGCTGAACAAAATAAAATACCATGAGTGAGAAAGTATAAAACAGTTCAGTAGTCTTCTTTCAAAGAAAGTACCATTTTTAGACCACAATATTAGGCATCTTATGGAGACTGAAATTAGAGAGATGGAAATTGGCCCAAAGATGATATATCTGTTCCTACTTGGCAAGCAAAACAAAGAGCTATTATATTTTTTAAAACATGTCCTTTATTTACTTTCCCTCCAAAAAAACCACTAGAAAAGAAGAAGAGTAAATAGTACATACCTTAGCTTTTTCTCTTGACAAGTCAAGTTCTGATGTTTTACTAGGATATTAACATAATTTAATGTTCTATAGTTTATAGAAACTGCAGGTCTAGAGCTACACAATATTCTTCAGGTGACAGCTATTTTTTTACATTGATTATGATTTTTACATTAACTATGATCTGGAATATCTGACATGGAACTGTTCTTAAATTCCATAAGGAAAGGAAGCAAACAAACACAAGTACAGATTAAACTAGTAGATGAGAACACCCTTCACACTCTGCTTTCTCTATATTTCGACCCCACCAACTCCTGTTTATAAATACACAGCAATCAAATACTTAGCTCTAAATAACTCAAGCAGTAAATGCACACAAAGTTACTAAAGGGTAATACCTCCTCTAATTTTTATATAGTATTCAATATGTGATTACTGGCACACACTCACTGAGGTTGAGTTCTAGAAAACATAGGGCCCCAAATTAACAAAAACTGTAGTATAAAAAGTCAGGAAATAGGAAATCCCTGGTGGTCCAGTGGTTAGGACTCTGTGCTTTCACTGCTGAGGGCCTGGGTTCAATCCCTGGTCGGGGAACTAAGACCTCGCAG
Source organism: Mesoplodon bidens (assembly GCF_964165515.1). Classification (NCBI taxonomy): domain Eukaryota; kingdom Metazoa; phylum Chordata; class Mammalia; order Artiodactyla; family Ziphiidae; genus Mesoplodon; species Mesoplodon bidens. Next base: position 42,838,157 of record NC_138169.1, on the reverse strand, counting down.
GCTGCGCAGCGTGCCCCCCCCCTCAAAAGTCAGGAAATACATGTTAGTTGCCACTATTTCTTAGGAACAGCCAATGTGTGGTTCTTGTGCTACTACTCATATTCTGGGACGAGCATACACCACTGAATACCACCACTTCTATATAACCACATGCAGCCTTAGAATCTTTCTTGACACAGAGGTCCAGTAAAATCCTATGAGAGGTGAAATGTTATTTGCCATGCCCAATCTAGATTAAAATTCAACCTTGGCAACCTCAGAATATGCTGTTTTTTCAAAGGGCCTTCTAACCACTTTTAAAAATTTGCCCAAATGAACTGTTAATTATATTACCAGCTTTTATAGAAATCAGTAAATGCTGCTTCAAATCGAGAACCTATAAATTTCTGTTAAAAAATTTAAATGTGCTTATTTGTATGATGATTTATATGAACTTTAACAACAAGCAAAACTAATCTGTGGGAGTCATTGCTTCTGGAGGTACACAGGTGGGGACTGACTGGGAAGGGACAAAAGGGAACTGCAAGGTGATGGTAACACTCCCTATCTTGAAAGAGTTTGAGTTACACAGAGGTAAGCACTGTCAAAACTTATCCAATGTTACATTTAAAATTTATGCACATCACTGAATATAAATTTTAGCTAAAAAGAAGAAAAGAGTAAACAACTATTGATTGGTAGTTAATGATATGCATGCATTAAAATTAATGTTTAATTTTTTAGGAAGAAACCTTTGAAATGTATCAAAAATTAAGATTGATGGGTGGATAAATCAAGTATAGTAACTGTAAATAGTGGAATCTCGGTGGTTGGTATATGGGTGTTCACTATAAACTTCAACTTTGCTATGTTTGGAAATTTTCATAATAAAACATTTTCTTGAATAAGGCAAAAATAAGACAACATACACCCTGTAAATATTGTCTCTAAATAGTCTATTTTCCATAAATTCTAATGTAGCCTCACCAAACTAAAAGCTAAAAAAATATATTCTTCAATTAAATTTAAATGAACTGGCATTAATGAACCTATATATTAAGACTACTATATGAACCCTGATTAAATTATAGTCCATGAAGATTTTTCGAGGCCTTACTTGGATTCAGACTCTTTACCAAATCTTTCATTAGTCCTATTTGACAATCAACAACTGAATTCTACCTCTCCTGTCACTCTTAACAGCATGCTAAGAAGAAAGAAAAAAAAGACAAACTGATTACTTAACTGTGGGTCTTAGTAGATCAGTCCAATATGAAACTGACAGTGAACTACTTGACCCAATAAAACAATAACCTTGTTTTGTTTCCTACTCAATTTTAATTTCAACTTCTTTAACAAAAATACTGGCCACCAGCATACTCAGAGACTGAAATTTATACCTGGAAAATATTTCTCCTTCTTCAGTGAGAAGTGAAGTCAGAGACAATCAGCAGAGTGAAGCCTCACAGAGCATTTCATATAAAAATGTGTATTCTGAAATTCTTTAATGATTCCCTACTTCAAAATAATTAGGTACGAGACAAAAATATGATGCAACAACAAATTTTTTCTAATATTCTGGGTCAATTTATTTTAGGAGATCAGTTTTACTTCAATGAAACTGAAAATTACCACATTAATAATATACTGATAATTAGCTGTCTTTCTCTTACATCCGCAAAACAGTAATAGTTGGAGAATGATTGTTGAACGTACTTGGCCACTTACTTATCAAATGTCTACAATTCTGTTAAGAAAGAAATGCAAGTAATAGTCACCTGGGGAAATATATATCTGAAATAAGGAAAATATCTATGATAATACTACAACTTCCTGCTCTATCTCCAAATAAAAACTTTTTTAAAGATTTTACACACACACACACAGACACACACACGCACACACGATTACTAAGAGTAACATTATTCAGTTTACTCTCTAAAACTATACACCTTTTTTCTAAAAAACAGAAACCCAGAATTTTGAATTTCCTTTCTCATTCATGATTTTTGTTCACACATGTGGATTTGAGAAGCTTATTAATTTTTTGTGTTAAAATTTATCAAAATTTAATTTAAAAAATGATGAGGGGGCTTCCCTGGTGGCGCAGTGGTTGAGAGTCCGCCTGCCGATGCAGGGGACACGGGTTCGTGCCCTGGTCTGGGAAGATCCCACATGCCGCGGAGCGGCTGGGCCCGTGAGCCATGGCTGCTGAGCCTGCGCGTCCGGAGCCTGTGCTCCGCAGGGGAGAGGCCACAGCAGTGAGAGGCCTGCGTACCGCAAAAAAATAAATAAATAAATAAATAAATAAATAAATAAATAGTTCATCCTCTTTAAAAAAAAAAAAAAAAATGATGAGACATTAAAATTTAGCTCTTTTAAATTAAATTAACATTTCTAATTACATTTAAACTGAATTACTATGACAATGTTTAATTTAAATTAAATTTAGCTTTTGCTCAATTATGTGTAAAATAATTTTTTCACAAATATCCTAAGGAAAATTTTAAGCATCAAAACTCCTGAAAGCGTCTACTTATTTTCTATCCACCATTGGTAGATTCTAATCCAATTCATCCACTCTCTTTCATTAACTTTTTAAAAAAGGTAAAAATGTCAAGCTCCGCTTAATTGTAGTATATAACATCCTATAAAGCTGCTATGCCAGAATTGGTAGACAACCAATAAGATTAATCATTTAAAAGAATTAGATTCTTAGATGAAATCCAGGAACTACTGGTTAGGTCCATATTTCAACAATTCAAGCATTTGAGGACCAAGATATACAAAGCACTATGTTGAACTACTGGTACAAAATGAAAAATTTATACCTAAAGAAAGTCTGAACAATCCTAGCTAATGTACTTGAGAACTTTAGCAGATCCCCAGAGGGCAACATACAAAAATCCATGAGATAGAAGAGATAACATGTGGTCCTAAATCTAATTTTTTTTTTAATTGGGAGGAAGGTCTCTTTAATCTGGAATGAAAACATATACTTCATAAAATAATAACTGTACAAAATCTAAACCCTGAAATGGTAGATTAAGAGGAATCTCATACCTTGAAAGTGTGATATTTAAAACATCTTATCAAGAAGGCAGGAAACCTATACAACTCTTCAGGAAAACTAGTACAAGCTAGAAAAAGATAAAGTATTAACAGGGATTTTTAAATTCATGATTATTAAAGGAAATACATCACACAAATTTTATACCTAACACTGAAAAACACAGCCATACTTCTACTGTTCAGACCACTTTTGGAGATTGCATCCTGAGTTACATGGACCACAGATTTGATTTAGAGTGGCAATTCTCGTATTTTAAATAATTATTTACCATATTTCTTACAAGCTGCATTGAATACTTTCTTATGTTTCTAGCACCCAGAGTGTTTTCCTCCTCACTTAGACCTAGAATTAAACTGCACTATGGTTTATAATGAACTCACTGATCATATTCTTAAATTACTTGAGTAATACTAATTCAAACTTAAGTAACATTAATTTTCTAAATTAGCTGATTTGAAAGAACATCCTAGTTCAATCCTCTCTGTGGCATTACCATACAGAAAGAACAGCTTATGTTGTTTTGTGCCCCAGGTAAAAATTTGTTATAAAACAGATTACAATGCTTCTTCAGTGTCTAGCTGCTTTGTTTCTGCCATTTTAAACAGGAAGGTATGAATACTGACATCAAATTTGTTGACTAAAATTGAAACAAAGGCCACACAAGAAAACAGAATTCACAAGGAAAATATATTCCCCATTCTTTTAAGAATGAAAGCAGGAAGTTTAAAAATCCCTAAAATTTACCAGTGGATTTTGTTACATGTTTTTCTTGATTGAAACTGTTTCTAATGTATAACAAGGTAAGCCTATAAAATGTAAATGCTGTCAAGATGTTATTACCTGACAGTTTTCCATTTCAGGACCCTCTAGAAACCTAGAAGTTCTTGCCATAAGTGCCAGAATCTAATGGGAAAGATGCTGGGTTCTAGGTGAGATCTATTACTTGTTGAGTGCCAGTGGATAGGTCCCTTACAATTTCTGGGATTCTTAGTTTTCTCCCTGCCTTGTCTTCATCAAAATTATTTCAAAATCCATACTGCATACAAGACATGTTTTAAGACTCTATGTAGCTATAAAGTATTATTTCACTTAGGGGTGGATATGCTATAGATTTTCAATAAAGATTAGCATTTATTCAAGAATCAGCTATGACCCATAAAGAGGATTTCAGTACTCTTAAGTGCTACCAAAAGAGACCTTTCACCAGGGCAATTACAGTTCCAATGGTTCCCAAACCTGGCTACTCAGATCGATGTTTAAGAATCACTGCTTCTAAAGAAGGTTCATCTCTGAGATTAAATGCAGACACCGAAGAGAAACGCCACAAGGCAGGTACATTTCTCCACTTGAAAATCAGACGCAGAGTAGGAAGGGATGAAAAAAGATCAATGCCCAGGAAATGATATTACTTCCCACCTACCCAAGAGTTTGACTGTTGCCCAAACTGATCTTTCCTCTTTTATTCTACACCTAAAGCTTGCCCTCTGCCTCAAAGACAATCATTCGCAGATACTAATGTCTTCTCCTGATCATGTACACAAGGCTGGGAAGTCTACGTAGATTTTACTGTTCCAAAAAGCAGAAAAAACTAAAACAAAGAGATTCAAAACACAGCCTTTAACATAAAGGTTTTCAAAGAAGAACAAGGGCAATCACCAAAAATCAAAAGAACAGTTAGTTCTGTGACAGTATAAGGTAGGGGAGAACTTTACTTAAAAAACACGATTTTTAATTAATTCACCACGTACTATCTTCCACAGGTTAACAATACTTTCAGTCTTCCGATAAAACGCGTCTTGAGTGAAGTAGATCTAAACACTAATAGATAAACAGCTAAAATTTCAGGTTTCTTCCACCCAAGAACTTCCCAGTCTATAGGGTTTAGGAAGAACCACAACTTCTTACTCATCTAGTCCCCTCACTTCTCTCTTCCCTCAGCACGTTTTTAAAAGAAATGTTACCATAATATCACCTATGTAATAACCTTACCAAAAATATTTAATCTGAATCTAGTCTTGAGGAAATGATTAGACAAAACAAAGTAAAGGACACTCTGCAAAACAACTAGCCCAGGCACTTAAAATATTACAACACAGTAAACAACTACAAAAGGCTGAGAACTGTTCTAGATTAACAGAGCCTGAAAAAAAAAAAGACAAGTGTAATATGCAATTCTTTACTAGAAACAACATCAGAAAAAAAATTAGCTATTAAGGACATTGTTGGGACAACTGTAAATATTGTGCCAATATTAACTACCCATGTGTGATAATAAGTACGTTTGCAGTTATGCTAAAAAAAATCCTTTTCCTTAAGAGATACACAGTACTTAATGGCACAAAGTCAATTTCTGCAACCAACTCTTAAATGGTTCAGGAAAAAATTACGTGTATGTTTGTGTATGTGAATAGAGGGGGGAGAGACAAAGCAAACATGGTACAACGTTAACAAATGGTCAACCTTGGTCAAGGGTACACAGGGGTTCATTTTACTAGTCTTGCCAGTTTTCTGAATGTCTGAAATTTTCAAAAGAAGAAACAGAGGAAGAAATGAACTGTTACTCACTAGTTGTTTGACTTTAACTGCCTGTGGAATGCTGGCTGGTTGGGTAAGCACGGGGCCCGGCTGTGCAAGTGTGATTTGGAGTGGAGTGCCAATGACAGGCTTGTCAGATGTGGTCCCAGCAGAAGTAACAACAGGTTTCATAGACGGAAGACATACAGCTGCTGCTGAGGTTTCTCCAAAAGTTACCGAGGGGAGGGCCAGTGTCACTGCTGTCCCAGAGACAACTGGCTTTTCAGGCTGAAGTGAGACTGCTGTCACTGTGTTCTGCAGAGATGTCACTAGCGGTTTTGGAGTCTGAAGCACAACAGTTCCAGCTGTTGTTCCTCCTGGCACAGCAGCTGGACCCACAGAATGAAGTGTCACAACTCCAGTTTTTGCTCCCCCTGGAGCAAGTGGATTCAGAGTTTGCACTGACACAGTTCCAGATGTTGCTGCTTCAGAACCAATGATGGGCTTTTCAGGCTGGACTGAGGAAACTGCTGTTGCCACCACAGGAGAAGGCGTTACTGTTGTGGTACAGGTAGCAATGACCACCTCGCTAGAAGTCTGCTGAACACACTGCTGAATAAAGCTCTGGGAGTTAGGCATCAGTTGTCGTAAGGCAATCACACTTTTCTAGAAACACAGGACAAAAAAAACACTGATAGCTAAATAAATGAGCTCTAGTAAAACAGAACTACTTTGTATGTCATATCTTTACAACATAAAATTAAAAGTATACCAACGTTTCAGTTGAGGAAATCTGTTATCAATCATTTACATTCTGTCAATATCCAGGATACAATTTAAAGCCCCGAAGTGCTTCATTTTTCAATTCATAATTATTATGTCTCAGGATTAAACTTATTTTATAAACCTCAGTGTCAATTTGGTATCAAATATTAATTTGGTAAAATAAAACACTGCATCCTACTTATTTGTATTTATCTAAACCCCATAACAGATCACCCATAACTTCAGTATTTACAAGTTTGTTTACAGGACAGCAGAACCTAAAAAAAAAGTTTTTGTTAAATAACTTCCAAACTCTTGAGTAGAAACAGTCTTTACATCAAAATAAAATTAATAGAAAGAAGGTCAATTTCCTTAATTGAGCTAGGATATTTTCTGACTGGATTTTAAGTTGGAGTCTACCTTTGTATCTTGCTAAAAAAATAAAAACAGCTTAATGTAAAAAGAAGGTTCTGCCTTTTCATCCCTGGGGTTTTTATCTACTTCTGTTTTTGAGTAAGAAAAAAAGATGAAAAAGGAGGTGGTTGGTAGGTTATCTTTCAGTGAATTCATGAGCTGTTTTGGAAGATTTCCTTGTTTTGATACTTAAATTCAGTCAGATTGCCTTTACTTAAAAAGCAAATGAGAACTATTGCTTCTCTTCCCTTTCCTTCTAGTTACTTCTCTTACTTTTTTTATTTAAAAAGATTGAGAAAATTTTAATCTGAAGGTTTTCAATTATATATATCTATAAATAGTATCAAAAGAAAGAAACAAAAAGTCTTTCACGCTCCTTTCCCAAACTTTAAAAATGGTAGAAAACAAGCTGCTTTGGAAATACATGAACAAATGAAGTGATATGATTAATTAAATTTAAGCAAGAAATCTAAGATGGGGGAGACCTGAGAAAAACACAACTGGAAAGAAATGTTAAAGTAATAAGACTTAAAGAGACAACAATAAAAACATGTATGTTAAATTATCTCTTGATCACCTGGCCAGAGTTAAGTCTAAATGCCGAATTCCTTATCTCTATGCAAAAGTCCAACCTCCAGAGCTCTCAAGGATGTGAAAAAAATATTCTCAAGAAAGAAACATAAGGCTTAATAATAGTCCTTAGAAAACTGATACAAAATGCAAATACTTAATGGTAATATTTAGTAACTTCAAGGGAGTGTTACATAGCCAGTAGAGTCAGGCTAAATTCTAGACCTGTGTGTTTGATCAAAAGTTAAGCTAATTTAAACAATTTTCTCATCTCCAAAATGGAAAATACTATACCATCTAGCACCTATTGTCAAAAGACTGATATGAAAATTAAGTCCAAACAATCCAAATTATAAGTGAAGTAGCCAGCAAAGCACAGAACACATAGTAGGTACTTTCTTATTTCCCTCCTTCTCCCCCACAGTGTCTCCATTGAGTATGAAACACAGATACACTAAACAGAGTTGTCAGTATCACATAGAGCACCTACAGCTCACAGAACTTTTACATTGAAAGGGACCCAAGAAGAACTGCAGCTAACTTCTCAATCAAGAGGGTCACCTGAAAACAGGGCTCTAGTCATTTGATGTTCGGTACTGCGCTGACCCTTCAATCTTCCCTTCCCCAGACTAAGTCTTCCCTGGCTAAAACATTCTCAGTTTTTTAGCCACATTTTATATCACATGATTGGCAACTTCCTAATCAACATGGTCAGCCTCCTAGGGACAATTTCCAGTTATTTTAATAGCCTTCTGAAAATGTGGTGCCCCATCTCCTTTCCCACTCTTTTCTAAAGGCAACTAACTCTTCGTTCCATTATTTCAAAATATACGGGATGAGTGTTTGGTTCACTAAAATCTCAGGTCTTTAATAACTTTATAAATTTCAATTCAATTCCTTTTCAGCTTCAAAATATCCAAAAGGAATATATTTTTTCAGCCTGCCAAACAAAGCTCTTGTTATCAAAGTTATTGTTCTCCATCAAAATCTATTTAATTCAATAAATCTTAGAGAAGAGTGTCTACTAACAATATAAATAAGTTTTTAAAAATAATAGCTTCCCCCCTCCAAAAAAAAATAGTAATAGCTTTCCCACTAAATTTGGTACCATGTGGCTTACTATTTCTAAGAGAATAAGAGTCATCAGGACAAAGCAGAGATACTATTTTTTTTTAAAGTTAAGAATCTTTGAGAATACAAGCATCAAATAATACAATCATTAAGTTATGTTCATGAATGAGATGTTACTTCTGTTTTCTCAATGTGTTCCAATGCAAAGAATATGAATTATGAATGTGCTTTACAGATTGCAACAGCCCTGAGAGATTTCTTCTACTGTTACTATCTTCACATTAAATTGCTGTCATATTGAAATATTCAGATTTTAAATTACTTTAAAATAATCTAATCCAAACTATTTCTTCAAAGTAACACATAACTCTACCTTAAGGAAAGGAACTAGGTGAGGCTGAGGTGAAGACTTGAGTTCAACATACAGTTGTCTAGTAAATTCTTCTGCTTCAATTTTTGCATCCTGAGGAATGGAAGAAAGAAAAACACTTTTAGGTCTACAAATATTTTACAAGAGGAAAAGTGTGTGGTTCATGATTGTAGACATAGCAAACTTTGAACAGTAATAAAGTCAAAGTCTATCATTAAATGGGGGCGGTTTTTTCATGTCCCCCATAAAATGAATAAACATAGAGATGTTTTTTCATACAGAATACAATGAAGAGATTATTATTATTATTTTTTAAGATCCCAGTAAGCAAAGTGAGAGAAGAGCTCACTGACTGGATAAGGTGATAGTACTATAGTCTGTTAAGAACAATTAAGAAGTAAAGACACAGGAGTCCTACACTTCTTAGGGTAGGAAATTGGAAGTTATTTGGTGTGGGGGCCTTGGATTTTTTTTTGTTTTCCTTTCTCAATTTTTAAATTACTTTAACTGAGGTTAGACTGTATTTTATTACAAGGCCACAATAATAGATATGCTGTTGTTCCAAAGAACTTAGGAACCCTTTCATAGTGGTTTGGACTCTAAACACTGCAGGGGTCTATGAGGTCTAAATTATTTTCACATTAATACTAATCATTTTTTTGCTTTTTCCACTGTGCTGAGATTTGCACTGATGGTACGAAAGCAACTGCTGGCAAGAAAGGCAATGATAACAAATTTAAATAGTTGTCGTCATACTCTGCATTGCTATGCATGTGTGGTAAAAAAACAAAAAAAAATAGAGCCAGTTCCACTTTAAAATGTCCTTCACAGAACAGTAAAATTTAATTTTACTAAATCTTAATCCTTCAGTAGACATCTTTTAAAAATATTGTGTGCAACATAATGGGAACCATACATACAGTAGACCAAAGTAAGATACTCAAGGAAAAGCACTTTGTGATTGAGTTGCTAGCTGAGCTAGCTGCTTTTCTTTCATTTACTGGAAAGAATATCAAACCAGCTGTGGTTATTCACATTGGGGTATTTTGAGAGACACTCTCTCAAAAAACAAACAAACGATCGAAGCCTGTCACTGTAAGGAAAACAACTGATGGTTTTTGTTGCTAATGATAAAAATCAGAGCTCGCAAGCCAAATTAGAATTTTGGAAAATTTGTAACCACAATCCTGAGCTTGATAGCTTCCCTGTATTGAAAAAATTTTCTGATGCGATTGTTAGATTACAGGTATGATTTTTTGATATCTTAAATAACAAATCTGTCAAATTTGGAAGATCTATACAACTCAGCGAATCAATTATTTTCCAGACAACCAAAAGTGAGCTGTTACATTTGGGTGAAAGATCCATCCAGGATACAAGACAAACCAGTGGACTCTACAGAATATCCATAACGATCTGGAGAAAAGCTCTTAAAATACTTTTCCAACCACTTCTTTTCATGAGGCCAAATATTCTCCAAATACTAATAAGTTTTTATTTGACCAAGTAGTCAACCTTCTCTCAAAAGCTCTTTTTAGGCTAAGTGAAGCAAGACTAGCAAACAAAGTAATACAGTCGGCCCTTCATATCCCCGCGTTTTGCATGAGCAGATTCAACCAACTAAGGACTGGTGTAGTACTATATTTACAATTCGCAGTTGGTTGAATCCACAGATGCGGAACCCACAGATAGGGAGGGCCAACTATGGGACTTGACCATCTGTGGATTTTGGTATCCTCAGCAGGTCCTGGGACCAACCCCATGGATACTGAGGAATGACTGTATAGATTAGATTTACTAGTCTAAGATTTATAATCATTACAAAGCTTTCAATAAGCAAAAGCAAAGTTTATCCAAAAATGCATTTAAGATAAACCTCATTTAAAAATATTTATTTCTCATTTAAAACATGTTCTACAGCTGTTTACAGAGCTTTTATAGTCCCAACTTACCAAAAGTTGTTCCACCAACTTCTTCACATTCTGCCCCATCTCCGGGGACTGTGATCCGCTACACGCCAGTTTTATTAACATTGCGAGGAAGTTCCTACATTTCTTCACATTTTCTAGCATTGTCTAAATATAGAAGTATAAACAAACAGTCACAAATGTTAGCTAGAAAATATACTTGAAGAAGATTTGTAAAGAGTTCTATTTACGTAAGGTACAAGGGAGAGCTTTACCGGAGAAAGATTAGTCTGAGCAGCAGCTGAGTTCTCTGCTGTGAGACTGGGCTCACTTGAGGGGGTGGGTGGTGCTCCCAAACTTGAAGGCTTCAGGGTAGCCACTGTATTCAACGGCTTTGCAGGGGTCACTGTAACAACACTGGTTGGCACAGCCACAGACTGAAAGTAAAAGCGGTAGATATCGAGAGATGTATTACTATGATATGCATCATGGCGAGTGCCTCATTTCACACTTAGACTACAAAAGGATCTTGACATCCTTGCTTTTATATTATGCTCTACTAGTCTAAGGCAATGTAACACCATTTACCAGCTCTGGACTCTGGCAGCTCTGGGTTTCATTCTCACCTACCTACCTATTTATCATTGACACCCAAGTGTTGACCTCAGGCAAGTTACTTTATTTTATCCTGCTAACCCTCTGATTCCTGTTTGTAAAAAACAAGGACAGCAATGGTACCTTCTATCCTGGGATTGTTTCTAAAAAACAGTGCCAGGCACGTAGTCCTCAAATATTATTAATACTTCTCCAGGGGGACGAGGGGAAGATGGCGGAAGAGTAAGAGGCGGAGATCACCTTCCTCCCCACAGATACACCAGAAATACATCTACACGTGGAAAAACTCCTACAGAACACCTACTGAATGCTGGCAGAAGACCTCAGACCTCCCAAAAGGCAAGAAACTCCCCACGTACCTGGGTAGGGCAAAAGTAAAAAGAATAAACAGAGACAAAAGGATAGGGATGGGACCTACACCAGTGGGAGGGAGCTGTGAAGGAGGAAAGGTTTGCACACACTAGGAAGCCCCTTCGCGGGCGGAGACTGCAGGTGGCAGAGGGGGAAAGCTTCGGAGCCGCGGAGGAGAGCGCAGCAACAGGGGTGTGGAGGGCAAAGCGGAGAGATTCCCGCACAGAGGATCGGTGCTGACCAGCACTCACCAGCCCGAGAGGCTTGTCTGCTCACCCGCCAGGGCAGGCAGGGCTGGGAGCTGAGGATCCAGCTTCGGTCGGAGTGCAGGGAGAGGACTGGGGTTGGCAGCGTGAACACAGCCTGAAGGGGTTAGTGCACCGCGGCTAGCCGGGAGGGAGTGTGGGTAAGAGTCTGGACCTGCCGAAGAGGCAAGAGACTTCTTCTTCCCTTTGTTTCCTGGTGCACGAGGAGAGGGAATTAAGAGCCCTACTTAAAGGAGCTCCAGAGACGGGCGCGAGCCGCGGCTAAAAGCGCGTACCCCAGAGACGGGCCTAAGACTCTAAGGCTGCTGCTGCCGCCACCAAGAAGCCTGTGTGCGAGCACAGGTCACTATCCACACCCCCCCTTCCGGCGAGCCTGTGCAGCCCGCCACTGCCAGGGTCTCGGGATCCAGGGACAACTTCCTCGGGAGAGCGCACGGCGCGCCTCAGGCTGGTGCAACATCACGGTGGCCTCTGCCGCCGCAGGCTCGCCCCGCACTCCGTACCGCTCCCTCCCCCCAGCCTGAGTGAGCCAGAGTCCCTGAAGCAGCTGCTCCTTTAACCCCGTCCTGTCTGAGAGAAGAACAGATGCCCTCCGGCAACCTACAGGCAGAGGCGGGGCCAAATCCAAAGCTGAGCCCAGGGAGCTGTGAGAACAAAGAAGAGAAAGGAAAATCTCTCCCAGCAGCCTCAGAAGCAGCGGATTAAAGCTCCAATATCAACTTGATGTACCCTGCATCTGTGGAATACATGAATAGACAACGAATCATCCCAAATTGAGGAGGCGGACTTTGAGAGCAACATTTATGATTTTTTTCCCCTTTTTCTCTTTTTGTATGTGTATGCTTCTGTGTGAGATTTTGTCTGTATAGCTTTGCTTCCACCATTTATCCTAGGGTTCTATCTGTCCGTTTTTTTTCTTCGTTTGTTTGTTTTTAATTGTTTTTCTTAATATTTTTTATTTTAATAACTTTATTTTATTTCACTTTTTTTTCTTTGTTTCTTTCTTTCCTTCCTTTAGACAACAAACCATCCCAAACTGAGGAGGTGGACTTTGAGAGCAAGATTTATGATTTTTTCCCCTTTTCCTCTTTTTGTGAGTGTGTATGTGTACGCTTCTGTGTGAGATTTTGTCTGTATAGCTTTGCTTCCACCATTTGTCCTAGGGTGCTATCCGTCTGTTTTTATTTTTTTTTAATTTGTTTTCTTAATAATTTTTTTTTATTTTACTAACTTTATTTTATTTTATCTTACTTTTATTTTACTTGATCTTCTTTCTTTCTTTTTTCCTTCCTTCCCTCCTTCCTCCCTCCCCCTTTTCTTTCTTACTTTCTTTCTTTCCCTTTCTTTCTTTTCCTTCCTTCCTTCCTTCCTAGCCTCCTTCCTTCTACTAATTCTTTCTTTCTACTTTTTCTCCCTTTTATTCTGAGCCGTGTGGATGAAAGGCTCTTGGTGGTGCAGCCAGGAGTCAGTGCTGTGCCTCTGAGGTGGGAGAGCCAACTTCAGGACACTGGTCCACAAGAGACCTCCCAGCTCCACATAATATCAAACGGCGAAAATCTCCCACAGATCTCCATCTCAACACCAGCACCCAGCTTCACTCAACGACCAGCAAGCTACAGTGCTGGACACCCTATGCCAAATAACTAGGAAGACAGGAACACAACCCCACCCATAAGCAGAGAGTCTGCCTAAAATCATAATAAGTCCACAGACACCCCAAAACACACCACCAGACGTGGACCTGCCCACCAGAAAGACAAGATCCAGCCTCATCCACCAGAACACAGGCACTAGTCCCCTCCACCAGGAAGCCTACACAACCCACAGAACCAACCTTAGCCACTGGGGACAGACACCAAAAACAACGGAAACTACGAACCTGCAGCCTGCAAAAAGGAGAACCCAAACACAGTAAGATAAGCAAAATAAGACAGAAACACACAAAGCAGATGAAGGAGCAAGATAAAAACCCACCAGACCTAACAAATGAAGAGGAAATAGGCAGTCTACCTGAAAAAGAATTCAGAATAATGAGAGTAAAGATGATCCAAAATCTTGGAAATAAAATAGACAAAATGCGAGAAACATTTAGCAAGGACCTAGAAGAACTAAAGATGAAACAAGCAACGATGAACAACACAATAAATGAAATTAAAAATACTCTAGATAGGATCAATAGCAGAATAACTGAGGCAGAAGAACGGATAAGTGACCTGGAAGATAAAATAGTGGAAATAACTACTGCAGAGCAGAATAAAGAAAAAAGAATGAAAATAACTGAGGACAGTCTCAGAGACCTCTGGGACAACATTAAACGCACCAACATTCGGATTATAGGGGTTCCAGAAGAAGAAGAGAAAAAGAAAGGGACTGAGAAAATATTTGAAGAGATTATAGTTGAAAACATCCCTAATATGGGAAAGGAAATAGTTAATCAAGTCCAGGAAGCCCAGAGAGTCTCATACAGGATAAATCCAAGGAGAAATGCGCCAAGACACATATTAATCAAACTGTCAAAAATTAAATACAAAGAAAACACATTAAAAGCAGCAAAGGAAAAACAACAAATAACACACAAGGGAATCCCCATAAGGTTAACAGCTGATCTTTCAGCAGAAACTCTGCAAGCCAGAAGGGAGTGGCAGGACATATTTAAAGTGATGAAACAGAAGAAACTGCAACCAAGATTACTCTACCCAGCAAGGATCTCATTCAGATTTGATGGAGAAATTAAAACATTTACAGACAAGCAAAAGCTGAGAGAGTTCAGCACCACCAAACCAGCTTTACAACAAATGCTAAAGGAACTTCTCTAGGCAAGAAACACAACAGAAGGAAAAGACCTACAATAACAAACCCAAAACAATTAAGAAAATGAAAATAGGAACATACATATCGATAATTACCTTAAATGTAAATGGACTAAATGCTCCCACCAAAAGACACAGATTGGCTGAATGGATACAAAAACAAGACCCATATATATGCTGTCTACAAGAGACCCACTTCAGACCTAGAGACACATACAGACTGAAAGTAAGGGGATGGAAAAAGATATTCCATGCAAATGGAAACCAAAAGAAAGCTGGAGTAACAATTCTTATATCAGACAAAATAGACGTTAAAATAAAGACTATTAGAAGAGACAAAGAAGGACACTACATAATGATCAAGGGATCGATCCAAGAAGAAGATATAACAATTGTAAATATTTATGCACCCATCATAGGAGCACCTCAGTACATAAGGCAAATACTAACAGCCATAAAAGGGGAAATCGACAGTAACATATTCATAGTAGGGGACTTTAACACCCCACTTTCACCAATGGACAGATCATCCAAAATGAAAATAAATAAGGAAACACAATCTTTAAATGATACATTAAACAAGATGGACTTAATTGATATTTATAGGACATTCCATCCAAAAACAATAGAATACACATTTTTCTCAAGTGCTCATGGAATATTCTCCAGGATAGATCATATCTTGGGTCACAAATCAAGCCTTGGTAAATTTAAGAAAATTGAAATTGTATCACGTATCTTTTCCGACCACAACGCTATGAGACTAGATATCAATTACAGGAAAAGATCTGTAAAAAATAAAAAACACGTGGAAGCTAAACAGTACACTACTTAATAACGAAGTGATCACTAAAGAAATTGAAGAGGAAATAAAAAAATACCTAGAAACAAATGACAATGGAGACACGACAACCCAAAACCTATGGGATGCAGCAAAAGCAGTTCTAAGAGGGAAGTTTATAGCAATACAATCCTACCTTAAGAAACAGGAAACATCTCAAATAAACAACCTAACCTTGCACCTAAAGCAATTAGAGAAAGAAGAACAAAAAACCCCCAAAGTTAGCAGAAGGAAAGAAATCATAAAAATCAGAGCAGAAATAAATGAAAAAGAAATGAAGGAAACGATAGCAAGGATCAATAAAACTAAAAGCTGGTTCTTTGAGAAGATAAACAAAATTGATAAACCATTAGCCAGACTCATCAAGAAAAAAAGGGAGAAGACTCAAATCAATAGAATTAGAAATGAAAACGGTGAAGTAACAACTGACACTGCAGAAATACAAAAGATCATGAGAGATTACTACAAGCAACTCTATGCCATAAAATGGACAACCTGGAAGAAATGGACAAATTCTTAGAAATGCACAACCTGCCAAGACTGAATCAGGAAGAAATAGAAAACATGAACAGACCAATCACAAGCACTGAAATTGAAACTGTGATTAAAAATCTTCCAACAAACAAAAGCCCAGGACCAGATGGCTTCACAGGCAAATTCTATCAAGCATTTAGAGAAGAGCTAACACCTATCCTTCTCAAACTCTTCCAAAATATAGCAGAGGGAGGAACACTCCCAAACTCATTCTACGAGGCCACCATCACCTTGATACCAAAACCAGACAAGGACGTCACAAAGAAAGAAAACTACAGGCCAATATCACTGATGAACATAGATGCAAAAATCCTCAACAAAATACTAGCAAACAGAATCCAACAACACATTAAAAGGATTATACACCATGATCAAGTGGGGTTTATTCTAGGAATGCAAGGGTTCTTCAATATACGCAAATCAATCAACATGATACACCATATTAACAAATTGAAGGAGAAAAACCATATGATCATCTCAATAGATGCAGAGAAAGCTTTTGACAAAATTCAACACCTATTTATGATAAAAACCCTGCAGAAAGTAGGCATCAAGGGAACTTTCCTCAACATAATAAAGGCCATATATGATAAACCCACAGCCAACATCGTCCTCAATGGTGAAAAACTGAAAGCATTTCCACTAAGATCAGGAACAAGACAAGGTTGCCCACTCTCACCACTCTTATTCAACATAGTTTTGCAAGTTTTAGCCACAGCAATCAGAAGAAAAGGAAATAAAAAGAATCCAAATCGGAAAAGAAGTAAAGCTGTCACTGTTTGCAGATGACATGATACTATACATAGAGAATCCTAAAGATGCTACCAGAAAACTACCAGAGCTAATCAATGAATTTGGTAAAGTAGCAGGATACAAAATTAATGCACAGAAATCTCTGGCATTCCTATACACTAATGATGAAAAGTCTGAAAGTGAAATCAAGAAAACACTCCCATTTACCACTGCAACAAAAAGAAAATATCTAGGAATAAACCTACCTAAGGAGACAAAAGACCTGTATGCAGAAAATTATAAGACACTGATGAAAGAAATTAAAGATGATACAAATAGATGGAGAGATATACCATGTTCTTGGATTGGAAGAATCAACATTGTGAAAATGACTCTACTACCCAAAGCAATCTACAGATTCAATGCAATCCCTATCAAACTACCACTGGCATTTTTCACAGAACTAGAACAAAAAATTTCACAATTTGTATGGAAACACAAAAGACCCCAAATAGCCAAAGCAATCTTGAGAAAGAAAAACGGAGCTGGAGGAATCAGGCTCCCTGACTTTAGACTCTACTACAAAGCTACAGTAATCAAGACAGTATGGTACTGGCACAGAAACAGGAAGATAGATCAATGGAACAGGATAGAAAGCCCAGAGATAAACCCACACATATATGGTCACCTTATCTTTGATAAAGGAGGCAGGAATGTACAGTGGAGAAAGGACAGCCTCTTCAATAAGAGATGCTGGGAAAACTGGACAGGTACATGTAAAAGTATGAGATTAGATCACTCCCTAACACCATACACAAAAATAAGCTCAAAATGGATTAAAGACCTAAATATAAGGCCAGAAACTATCAAACTCTTAGAGAAAAACATAGGCAGAACACTCTATGACATAAATCACAGCAAGATCCTTTTTGACCCACCTCCTAGAGAAATGGAAATAAAAACAAATATAAACAAATGGGACCTAATGAAACTCCAAGCTTTTGCAAAGGAAACCATAAACCATAAACCATAAACAAGACGAAAAGACAACCCTCAGAATGGGAGAAAATATTTGCAAATGAAGCAACTGACAAAGGATTAATCTCCAAAATTTATAAGCAGCTCACGCAGCTCAGTAACAAAAAAACAAACAACCCAATCCAAAAATGGGCAGAAGACCTAAATAGACATTTCTCCACAGAAGATATACAGACTGCCAACAAACACATGAATGCTCAACATCATTAATCATTAGAGAAATGCAAATCAAAACTACAATGAGATATCATCTCACACCGGTCAGAATGGCCATCATCAAAAAATCTAGAAACAATAAATGCTGGAGAGGGTGTGGAGAAAAGGGAACACTCTTGCACTGTTGGTGGCAATGTAAATTGATATAACTACTATGGAAAACAGTATGGAGGTTCCTTAAAAAACTACAAATAGAACTACCATATGACCCAGCAATCCCACTACTGGGCATATACCCTGAGAAAACCATAATTCAAAAAGAGTCATGTACCAAAATGTTCATTGCAGCTCTATTTACAATAGCCCAGAGATGGAAACAACCTAAGTGTCCATCGACAGATGAATGGATAAAGAAGATGTGGCACATATATACAATGGAATATTACTCAGCCATAAAAAGAAATGAAATTGAGCTATTTGTAATGAGGTGGATAGACGTAGAGTCTGTCATATAGAGTGAAGTAAGTCAGAAAGAGAAAGACAAGTACCATATGCTAACACATATACACGGAATTTAAGAAAAAAAATGTCATGAAGAACCTAGGGATAAGACAGGAATAAAGACACAGACCTACTTGAGAATGGACTTGAAGATATGGGGAGGGGGAAGGGTAAGCTGTGACAAAGCGAGAGAGAGGCATGGACATATATACACTACCAAATGTAAAATAGATAGCTAGTGGGAAGCAGCCGCATAGCACAGGGAGATCAGCTCGGTGCTTTGTGACTGCCTAGAGGGATGGGATAGGGAGGGTGGGAGGGAGGGAGATGCAAAAGGGAAGAGATATGGGAACAAATGTAGATGTATAACTGATTCACTTTGTTATAAAGCAGAAACTAACACACCACTGTAAAGCAATTATACTCCAATAAAGATGTAAAAAAAATACTTCTCCAAAAAAATTTGAAATAGTAAGTTTTTGTAAGAAAATATAGAATTTATTTTATAATATTCTGCTTTTTATTAAGTATAAATCTGAGAGATCTATTGATAGTCTCATATTCAGATAAGCTGCTTTTATGTAGACTATTAGAAAAGCAGTAATAGCTTTGTAATTTGTAATAACAAATATTACAAAATGTGATTATCTTATTTTCACACTGAAAAGAATTTCGGTTGTTTCTTCTATCCTCTATTAAATAAGGTGTGATTACAGCACCACCTGCAGGATAAAAAGTTTAATATAAGAAATCGCAAATTGGGTAATAATTTAGACAACCAGATTGAGATAAAGCAACAATCTTACTTTAAAGACAAACACTAAAAGTTACAGAACATGAGTAAAGTTTGAGGGTGGGGGAGAGAACAGTATTTACAATTCACACAGAAAACTGAACACTGCACCATCATTTTAATTTAAATACTTGTGTTCTACAGGTATACAACACAAAAAGGTCAGGTTGTTATTACCCTCAAGAAAATTTCTTTCTGCAACCATCAATATAAGTGAATAAAATATACATCAAAAATTTCCACTTTAGAAAGACTGAAGCATATATTAGATAAGAATGTTCTGGGGGTAAAAAAATGGGAAAAATTTAAAACACTGATTAATGATGAAGATGAAAACTTATGAAATGTTAAGCAAAAAAGGCAAAATTAAAAATCATACCTAAATTAGTAGTTTTATTAAATATTAACAGATCTCAAAGACAACAATGAAAATGAAGTCTCATTCTTAGTCTATCCCTAGTCCTGCTCTTCAAGGACAAGTACTGTACAGTTCCCTCTGAATCCTTTTGGAGATCTTCTAATAAACATTTTAGGTTTATGTAAACACATACTCTTTTTTCAGTGAGTATGTTTTATACTCTACCATTAATTCTCTGTACTACTATATTTAAGAAAGTAATGTCGAACTTTAGCTGTTGACTATGATTACCTCGCAGGACTGATGGGAGGGGTTCCTCAGGGGAGTACTGTCCCTCTTCCTTATGAAGCAAAATAAGGCCCAATGAAATGTGAGCTCAGGAAAAAAGTCCTATTTTTTGTGAGTAGAAGAAGCATTTGTGGCACTCCTACTTTCCTTGTCAATATTTTATTCTGTCTCCAGCACAAAATTTGTCCTTCATAACTCTTTTTAATATAGCTACTACCTGTACCTTACCAGATACCTGCAACTCTTAAGAGGCATGGAGAAACACACAATCCTGGTCTTACTCTATGTATATAATCACACTGCAGTAATGGATGGACTGTTTTAAACTCAATCATAAATCTCAATATTCTAGACCAGGCAAGGCTATTTCCATGCTTTGCAAGACTGCACTGGCACTGAGTAGGCATGTCTAGGGGACAGGAGAGAAAAGACCTGGGGTATATGTGAAGTAAATTGTGAAAATCAGTTATATTAATGTACAAGAGTCAGTGAAATTAATTGTACACAAATTTAACAGACTAAATTGCCTTTTAAGGAGAGTCATCCAAGTTCTAGCTCCTTATTTCCAAGAAATGCCTAAAACTGAGATGCTTTACCTCTCAAAGTGGACACAGAAATTATTCACTAACTTCACTGATAATTTCTACTGCCTTAGCCTACCACTAAGGAGCAACTCAGCTTAAAATATGCATCAATCTAAATTAAGAAAAGTTATACACACCCTGCATGGAAATAGCAACTGTAGACATATATATGGAAAAATAACCCAAGGAAAAGAATTAAACAACGCATATATACCATTTTAGTACAACTATATGTACTAAATCTTTAATAAATAGATACAATAAAAAAATTGATTTACTCAAAATACTGTGGAAGTTGAAACACCTTTCATAAAATAACTGTATTGTAAATTCTTCGAACTTCATATTTTTCTGGTGCCTCAACATCCCTACAAACAGGCTGTGAACGCCTTGCCCAGGTGACCAGGTGCACCAGTGTGATAAGGCTGGTCCCTGCCACAAGTTCTCTTTCTGCTCTCCCAACTGTGACATAATGACATTCAAACACACCAATGAAATCCCCTCACGTCTTTTGCTTGTGTACTCCATACCAACCCTCAACAAAGGCACTTGCCCCCAGGTCTTCATTCTCTCTCAGATCCCCACTTGTTTGGTTGAGCCTGCCCCGGTGCTCCTCCCATATGGCCCCCTGCATGTCGTTCCATGCCACCCTCTTCTAGGACCTGTCAGTACAGGAAGTCTCTTTCACTTTCATACAACTTCCTGTGGTGTTATTTGGTGTCCACCTCTGACTGATCAAAAAAAAAAATCCCATTTTAAGAAACATAATTATTTCTTACAACACATAGCAGCTATCAGTAGGCCTAAATTCATACCCTTTGGCCCAGTGATCTCCCCAGAATAACCTAAGGGAGGGGGGTGGGGGGGAGGTGGAACCTAGAGTTTGAGACGATCAGCACAGAGGTCATTAAGAACAGAGTTTCCAGAGTCAGAGACCATGGTTCAAATGCCCCCTTTGCTACATATTAGCAGAAATCATGCAAATTTCTTAACTTCTCTAAACCGATTTTCACATACATAAAATAGAGATAATACTTCCTTACAGAATAGTCACAGGATAAAATGAAATGAGATGAGGGATGTAAAGCACTTAAAAAGTGTCCAACACATTAAGTGCTCAATAAATGGTAGCCATTATTAGCAAAAAAAAAACAACAAAAACAAAACAAAACAAAAAAACTATGTTTAAAATCAGGTTCACTGATCACCATATCTGTTAGAGGAAGTAATATGGTTAAGTAATTCTGAAACACCAAACACCATGTTTGATCCACAGCATGGGATTTCACATAACATGCTTCAAGAAGATGTATCTTCTATACAGCAAAGGAAGTACAACAGTGGTCCCATGACCATGGGATCCACTGATTATCATATATGGCATGATCCAGAAGCTGCCTGCCTAGTAAAGTATTAGAACAGTGTGCAGAAAACACAGGTGAAGTGCAAACTCAGAGACAATACTCTATGAAGATGGAATTCTATCCTCCACCTTCTAAGACTTAGTGCATACTCACTGAATCAAAAAATTCTATATGGTACTATGTCCCCAACAGGACAAATATATGAAGAACCAAGAAATCAAAGAGTAGAAGGATGAACGGATCCACTTATCATTACTCCCAAAGACCCACTGGGGGATCCTGTGCTTCCCATTCCTGCCAACAGTTGGCACACTTTCACCAAAGAACCTAGCAAGAGTCCCTATAAACTAGACACCATGGCTGCCTCTTGGACACTTCAGGGTCCCTGTGTCCAGTGACCAACAGGAAAGAGAAGAGTCATTATCATGACAGGGGTAACTGACCTGAGAACTGGAATAGGTAGGGTAGCTTTTACACAATGAAGGCCAAGAGGAGTTTATGTAGTGAATCCAGGTGATCCACTTAAGTGCCTCTTGGTATTTCCTTGCCCAATTGTGATGATAAATGGACAAGTGACACAACTCTTGCCTCAAAGGACTGTGGCAATTTGGACCTTGGACCTGTCAGGGATAAAAGTCTGATCACACTACCAGTTAAGACCCAGAAGAGTTGGTAGTTGAGTGTGGGAGGAATCTAGATGGTATCAGCTGCAGCAGTGGGGACTAGATGGTAGTCAGCTGCAGCAGTGGGGAGTGTAGTTCATCCTACTAACCTCCTCTCCTTTGCTTCTCCAGGGAAGGAACCTATAGAAATCCAAGGAGAGCGGGTTTCCAATGCATATGAGGAAGTACATCCCAGCAATTCAAGTAGACTGTGATACACCATCACAAAGAGATTTGTGTTATCCTAGTTGTTGGGAATGCTATTCAGACAGACAATTGTCAGCTCCTTCAGAGTCTGCTTCGGCTACAGAGAATTACCTGCCCATGAGCACAACTCTCCCTGGAGAGTCCACATCCCATGACTGATGACAGGGGGAAAATTATGGCTCATCCAACCACATTGGCACACAGTGGGACAACTCTGACGGGCCACACTTGCTCCAAAGCTCTCCATCAGGTTGGCTGAGGCTTTATTGGACCTGCATCTAGTTCAAACTCTTACTCTCCTTCCCTTCCACAGGTATCAATCCCTAATAAATATCCCATACACCAAAATTCTGTTCCAGCACCTGCTTCTAGACACTGTGACACATGAACATTAGATGCATTTGTATTAATTTAATACATTTGAATAAATCTGATATTCCAAGAATATACACCATGTTCATCTTGTGTTTCCCATACTTCCAACAGTTCCCAGTTTAATAAGTGTCCTCACATATCACTGAATTGCTCTCTTCAGGAAATAGCTAGCAATAAATAATAATGAAAGATGAGAAAATAACCAGTGCGCACATGGCCACAAGTCACAACTTACTTGCACTGGGGAAGGCTTCGGAACAGTGGTTACCACAGTAGTTCCTATTTGTGCCAGTTGTTTAACAGGTGCCACTGCCACCTTCTTGATTAACTGTGAACTAGAATTCTTGGGGAGGAGGGGGAGATAGTACAGAGTCATCAGCATTAGTAATTTAAAATTAATCGGTACTATGGCAAACATCAAAACACTTTACCACAGCAAACTTCTTTGTTATAACTGGTTTTATAACCTCATGAATTTTATGCATATTTTCTACTATTAACCTAACTCGTCAATTAGCCAGTTGACACTCATTTCTTATTCCTAAAGAGACAACTGATTAAACAGATAAATATCACAGTATTTCTGCATTAAAATATTGAATTTTACTCTTTGGCTCACACAGAAAACATACAGATGTTTTTTGGTCATTTCTATTGCTGGTATCCTTTTAGTCTTTTTTTAAAAATAACTTTAAACTATATTTTTTGTGATATAATTGACGTATAACATTGCGTAAATTTAAGGTGTACAATGTGATTTGATATATTTATATATTGCAGTGTGATTCCCACCATAACATTAGCTAACATCTATATCATATCACATAATTATCATTTTTCTTTATTGAAGTATAGTTGATGTACAGTATTATATAAGTTTCAGGTTTACAACATGTCAATTCACAATTCTTAAAGGTTATACTCCATTTATAGTTATTTTAAAAGATTGTCTATATTCCCTGTATTGTACAATATATCCTTGTAGCTGATCTATTTTATATATAGTAGTTTGTATCTCTTAATCTTCTACCTCTATCTTGCCCCTCCCCCTTAGATTCTTATTTAATATATGATTATAAACAAAAGTCTGCTCACCTACCCATAGCAAACAAGAAAGGGAAGGAGCAGCTATCATTGACAGATATAGAAATAGAGAAAATGACTGGCTGAGAACCTATATCAAATTATGAGAGAGTGGGTTGGGGGAAACTGGCAAAAAATGATATTACCACAGAATACAATGAAACTTTTTATTAGGGTGAGCCTGCTTCACTAAGAAAATACTATACTACATTCCACATTTTCTGTTTAACCAAAGAAAGATGCTCATAAAAATATTTTTATTTAACTCTGGCACACACAGGATAAGCTTTAGTTACCTAGAAAGATGATCACGTATGTAAAATAAATCATCTTCTAACAACGCCAAGTTAACGAAATATTACAGCAGATTTCTAATTTTTTAAAGGTAATTCCTATATGATATGGATAAAAAAGAATACTATAAATTGTAGTGTTAATGTTTTACCACAAATTAAAATTGAAGCAGAATGGCTATTTTCTTCCCGTTTAGAGATGCACATAGCCCTTTGAACATCCCCTTGAGGACAAGAAAATCTTTGAGTACAAAGATTAACTTATTAGTTTTGCCAAACGACAAAACCAAACACCTAGATTAAATGAACATATTCAAAGAAAGTAGCTTAATTCAAAAAGTTGAGCAGAACCATCTCTTCTATTATTTTTACTGGCAAATATATACACATCTATATGAAGATAACTGCTGGAAAACTGAGGAGGATGAAAAAAACTTTAATGTACATTACCTGCATTGTACAGATTTTGACTGTTTGAGTATTCGTTGGTACAGCTGGCCTTGAAGTTATGTTACTTGTGGTCTCGGTTCTTGTTACAGCTTGCTGAGGAGATACCAACATCAACTGACCACTGTTACTTTTGATTAACACTGTTCCTATAGTTAAAAGAAAACAAAATGTGAGCTAATAAATGAAGTATTATCATCACATATTGTTCTCCCACTTCTTTCAGTGCTATAAAATGTTCTGAATAAGTGATTAGTTAGTACATACTGAATTCCATGTCTGCTAATTAAGATATATAATATGGAAAAAATGTTGTCACTCAAAGCTATTTAAAATATTAAAAGTCTAAACATATGAACAAGATACTCCTGAAGAAGGCAAAACACTTTTCCTTATGACATCAAACTATTTATAATGCTATAGTAAGACGGTATGGTAACAGCACAAGACTACACAAACTGACCAATGGAGTAGAATAGAAAATCCCCAAATAGACCCCAAATAGCCCACAGATACGTCATATCAAATTTTTCTAAAAGCACTGCAGATCAGTGAGAAAAAGAGATACTATTCAATAAATAGGGCTTGTTCAATTAACTAATGGAAAAGATGAAAAGTTTCACACCATACACAAAAAACCAAGGGCATTAAGGATACAAGGATAAAAAGTAAAAACTTTTAAACTTTTAGACAATGTAGAAAACTGTCATTCTGAACGGGGATAGGGAAAAATTTCTTAAATAAGTAAAGTTTGATACATACAACTATATTTTATTTTATTTTATTTATTTTTTTGTTTGTTTTTGCGGTACGCGGGCCTCTCACTGCTGTGGCCTCTCCCCTTGTGGAGCACAGGCTCTGGAGGCGCAGGCCCAGCAGCCATGGCTCACGGGCCCAGCTGCTCCGTGGCATGTGGGATCTTCCCGGACTGGGGAACGAACCCGTGTCCCCTGCATTGGCAGGCGGACTCTCAACCACTGCGCCACCAGGGAAGCCCACAACTATATTTTAAAAACTTTTGTTCAGCAAAAGATATCATCAGGTAAAAAGACAAACCACAAAATTGGAGAAAATTTAGGGACTTCCCTGGTGGTGCAGTGGTTAAAAATCCACCTGCCAAGGCAGGGGACACAGGTTCGATCCCCAGTCCAGGAAGATCCCTCATGCCGTGGAGCAACTAAGCCCGTGCACCACACTACTGAGCCCACGTGCCTAGAGCCTGTCCTCTGCAATGAGAAGCCACCACAATGAGAAGCCCACGCACCGCGACAAAGAGTAGCCCCTGCTCACAACGACTAGAGAAAGCCCCTGCGCAGCAACAAACACACAACACAGCCAAAAATAAATAAATTTAAAAAATAAAACTAAAAAAGAAAAAATTGGAGAAAATTTTAGTTCACGTATATTCAAGGAACAAATACCCAAAATGCAAAAAAGAAACACAGATACCAGTGACAGGGAAAGGTAAATTAAGACCACAGTGAGATATCACTTTATATCTACCTAGACAGAAAAAAATTAAGAAGTCCAGTGACAATATTAAGTGTTAGAGAGATGTGCAGCAACAAAAACTCTCAACATCTTTAGGCTGATAGTGTAATTTGGTACAACTGCTTTGTTCAACTCTACACTGTTGTGCCAAACTGGTTCCAATTTGCATACCCTCTAACCCAGTATTTCTAATGTAAAGAGACTGCTGTCCATGTAAGTAGGAGGTACAAACAAGAATATTCATAGCTGGAGTTCCATTTCTGGAATGGCAGCATGAAAAGCTCAGTAAAGCCACTCCCCAGAAAAACAAGCATAACGTGAAAATTATTTTTAAAAACAACCATTTAAAGTCTTTGGGAATGCCCTAAGGCATACAGAAAATGACTAGACAATTATTAAAGAGAATCTACTAAAACTCAGAACAGCAAGAATCTGTGGCATCTGAACCATGACCCACTCCCTCTCCTTTCTCAGTTCAGGCATTGTGGACAACACAAGGCCTCCCTCTTCCCCAAACTCCCAGTTGAGGGCTATGGTATCTCCCTGGGAGAAGCAGGCCACTAGCATTTCCCATCTCTGCCACCCCAACTTGCATACAGAAGAGAACAAATTTTAAATAAGTGCATCCAAGAGTTTCCAGGCTTCTTGTTTCACCCATCCCTACTCAGAAAGGGAAGGTTTTACCCCAGGGATGGCTCAGAGAATACTTGGGGCCCAATCACCCTCACCCCAGTTCTTTCATAGGGTGGAGGTTCCACACTGGAAGAGGTAAGCAGAAAGACCAGAGGCTACCACCCATGCCCAGTACCCCACTGCTAAAACATGGATATCACTCAGAAAGAAACATGCCACAGCCCTGGGTACTTGCTCCAAACATCTCCCAAAAGAAACTGACTTTATTTCCAACAGAGTGTGGGAAAGGTCAAGGCTAAGGTCACTCTCAAGTACAACAGAACAATTAAAAGGTTTCTGGTATCTTCATGACAGATATAAGCTAAGTCACAGGCATATCTCCAGTTTACAAGAGAGAACATGATAAAGAAACAACTAAGAAGGGCCCTTCTGGGGGTCAGAACCTCAAGCAATGACCTCAAAAACTACCCCTTGTAAAGGAGTCCACATTTAATTGAATCAGACTAGGCTCTAGGGCACTGCTGAAAACAAGAGGGTAACTGGCTGGCAGTGAGTGGAGCCTAACAGTTAGGCGTGACACCAGCTGAAGCAGAAAGCTTAACAGAGAGATCAGAGAAAGAAACAGTCAAAAAGAGCCCTGCTAAAACCACTGTCATCCCAGGGTGGCTGTGCTTATGCCCAAAGCTGTACCCTGTGAGGAAAATAGACTTCACTAAAATAACACAGCCATTAAAAAAAATAAACAAACAAACAAACAACAATAACCCACTCAGGGAAGTAAAGACCAGCATCTAGACTTGCTATAATATATTAGTTTTGGGGCTTCCCTGGTAGTGCAGTGGTTGAGAATCTGCCTGCCAATGCAGGGGACACGGGTTCGAGCCCTGGTCTGGGAGGATCCCACATGCCGCGGAGCAACTAGGCCCGTGAGCCACAACTACTGAGCCTGCGGGTCTGGAGCCTGTGCTCCGCAACAACAGAGGCCACGATAGTGAGAGGCCCGCGCATCGCGATGAAGAGTGGCCCCCACTTGCCACAACTAGAGAAAGCCCTCACACAGAAATGAAGACCCAACACAGAAAAAATAAATTAATTAATTAATAAACTCCTACCCCCAACATCTTCTTAAATATATATATATATATATATATATATATATATGTTTTGCTTAACAAATTACAAGACATACAAAGAAAAAGAAAAGTGTGACAGAAAAAGGCAGGCAACAGAAACCACCTATGAGGGACTAGATGTTAGATTTAACAAAGATATCAAAGTAACTGTAATAAATATGTCAAGAAACTAAAGGAAATCATGCTTAAAGAAGGAAGATATGATGATGATGATCTCAACAAATAGAGAATACCATTAGAGAAATAAATATTATAAAAAAAGGAATTCTGTAGTTAAAAAGTACAGTAACTGAGGGCTTCCCTGGTGGCACAGTGGTTGAGAGCCCGCCTGCCGATGCAGGGGACACGGGTTCATGCCCTGGTCCGGAAGGATCCCATAGGCCGCGGAGCAGCTAGGCCCCTAAGCCATGGCCGCTGAGCCTGCACATCCGGAGCCTGTGCTCCGCGACGGGAGAGGCCACAACAGTGAAAGGCCCGCATACAGCAAAAAAAAAAAAAAAAGTACAATAACTGAAATAAAAACTTCACTAGAGAGGCTTAACAGCAGACTTGAATGAACAGAAGATAAGTCAGTGAACTTGAAGATAGTTCAATAGAGATTATGCAATCCAAAGAACTGAGAGAAAAAAGCATTTCAAGAAAAATGAACAGAGCTTCATAGAAACGCAGGACAATGATAGGCACACCAACATAGGCATAATGTGAGTACCAGAAAGAGCGGGGGAGGGAGGGGAAGGAGGGAGGTGGGGAGGGAGGGGGGGAGAGAGAGAGAGAGAGAGAGATAGGAACAGAAAAAATATTCAAAGAAATAAGGAGGTGGGGAGGGGGGGGAGAGAGAGAGAGATAGGAACAGAAAAAATATTCAAAGAAATAATGGCTGACAATTTCCCAAATTTGATGAAAAATAATCTAAACATCCAAGTAGCTCAACGAACTCTAAGTAAGATAAATGCAAAGAGACCCACACCAAGACACAACATGATAAAAATGTACAAAGAGAAAATCTTGAGAACACCAGGGGAAAAATGTACAAGAGTACTGCATTAATAGGATTAACAGCTAACTTCTCATTAGAAACAATGGAGGCCAGACAGCAGGGGTATGACACATTCCACTTGCTGGGGAAAAAACAAAAAACAAAAAAAACCAACTATCAACCAACAATCAGATATTCCCTGAAAATATCTGTCAAAAAAGGAGACAAAATAAAGACATCCTAGACTGGGATTGACATATACACACTACTATATATAAAATAGATAACTAATAAGAACCTACTGTATAGCACAGGGAACTCTACTCAATACTCTGTAATGGCCTATATGGGAAAAGAATCTAAAAAAAGAGTGGATATATGTATATGTAAAACAGATTCACTTTGCTGTACACCTGAAACTAACACAACATTGTAAATCAAATATGCCCCAATAAAAACTTAAAAAAAAAAAAAAAGACATCCTCCTTAGAGGACTGAGTGCTAGCAGACAAACCAGACAGGAAATACTAAATGAAGTTCTTCAGGCTGAAAACAAGAGACTCCAGAAAGTAACTCAAACTCACATGAAAAGGGCACTGGTAAAGTTAATTATATAATTTATATGCATATTACTGCTTTATCTTAATGGGTTTAAAAAACAACTATATAGAATGATATACATAATTGTATTCTTGAACCTATAACATATTAGAAATGTAACGTATTTGTGAACAATAACACAAAGAAAGTGGTCAGGAGCAAAGTTTTACTGCACTAAGGAAATGACTTCAGATGGTAACTGGAATCTATAGGAACAAATGAAGAAAACTAGGAATGGTAAATAAGAAGGAATAAAACAAATGCTACAAATATATCCTTGTGATCTTTTCTTCTGTCAGCATCTTTAAAAGACATATAATTACATAAGGTAATAATTATAACAAGGTATTGTTGGGTTTGTAACATATCTAGATGCAATATGTAGAGCAATAATAGCACAAAAATAAAAAAGAGGAAAATGAGCTAAATAGGAAAAGTGTTTCTACATCTCACTGAAACAAGTTAATATAAATGTGAAGTAAATTTTAATAAGATGCATATTGTAAGAGCAATCACTAAAAAATATATATATTCTTAAAAAATATTATAAAGGAATTAAAATGTTGCACTAGAAAATATTCACTTAATGCAAAGGAAAGAGGGAACAGAGGAAGAACAAAAAAGAGAAAATATATAGAAACAAAAGTAAATGGCAGGCCTAAACCCAACTATATCAGTAACATTAAATGTGAATGGATTAAATAACCAATCAAAAGGCAAAAAGTGTCAGACCCAATTATAAAATAGGATTCTACTATATGCTGCCTACAGAAGACACACTTTAGACTCAAAGACACTAAAAAGGTCAAAGTAAAAGGACAGAAAAGACATCATCCAACAGCAACCATAAGAAAACTGGAATGGCCATACTAATATCAGACAATAGAGTAAAACAATGTGTTACTGGAGATAAAGAGTGGTACTTTATAATCGATAAAACAGCCAATGGATCAGGAAGATCTAACAATTACAAACATATATGCACCAAACAACAAAGCCCAAAATATATGAAGACATGTTGACATAAACGAAGGAAAAAAATAGAGAATTCAACAATAACACTTGGGGGACCTCAACACTC
Organism: Mesoplodon bidens; assembly: GCF_964165515.1. Taxonomy (NCBI): domain Eukaryota; kingdom Metazoa; phylum Chordata; class Mammalia; order Artiodactyla; family Ziphiidae; genus Mesoplodon; species Mesoplodon bidens. The sequence goes on along the minus strand of NC_138169.1, from coordinate 42,807,282 downwards.
TACTTTCAATGAAAGATAGATGTCTAGGTAGAAGATCAACTAGGAAATCATGAACAGCAATATAAACCAACCATACCTAAAACACATCAATAGTATACTCCACCCAACAACAGCATTCTTCTTAAGTGTACGTGGAACAGTCTCAGGATAGACTACATGCTAGGATATAAAACAAGTTTAAATAAATTTAAAAGGACTGAAATCATACAATGTGTGGTCTCCAACTACAATGGAATGAAATTAGAAATCAGTAACAAAAAGAAATTAGGGGAACTCACAAATATGTAGAAATAAATTACTCCTAAGTAGCCAGTTGGTCAATTAAGAAATCACAAGGGAAACTGGACTATACTTTGAGATGAATGAAAATGAAGACACAACATACCCAAATTTATGTGATGCAGCTAAAGTAGTGTTTAAGGGAAATTTATACAGCTGACCCTGAACAACGTGGGAGTTGGAGATACTGATGCCCCACACCCTTGTTCCATTGAAAATCTGCATGTATCTTTACAGTTGGCCCTCCATATCTGAAGTTCCGCATCCACAGATTCAACTGATTGCAGCTCCCGTCGTAGCACAGTATACACTTATTGAAAAAAATCTGAGTATAAGTGGACCTGTGCAGTTCAAACCCGTGTTGTACACAGGTCAACTGTTGTTGTAAATCACTCTATTTTAAAAGAAGGATTAGGGCTTCCCTGGTGGCACAGTGGTTAAGAATCTGCCTACCAATGAAGGGAACGCAGGTTCAAGCCCTGGTCCGGGAAGATGCTACATGCCACAGAGCAACTAAGCCCGTGCGCCACAACTACTGAGCCTGCGCTCTAGAGCCCACAAGCCACAACTACTGCAGCCCGCACGCCTAGAGCTCATGCTCTGCAACAAAAGAAGCCACCACAATGAGAAGCCCGCGCACCACAACAAAGAGTAGCCCCTGCTCGTCGCAACTAGAGAAAGCCCACGCGCAGCAATGAAGACCCAACACAGCCAAAAATAAATAAATAAATAAATAAATAAATTTATATATATATTAAAAAAAAAAGATCTGAGGAGATGTGGGAAGGCCTGAAGGATTTCAAGTAGGAGAGACATTATTATATTTGCATTTCAAAAAAATAAAAGAAGGATTATTTGAATTAATAACTTAACCTTCTATCTTAAGACATTGGGGAAAAAAACAAAATAAAAACTATAGCAAGCAGACGAAAGACAATTAATAAAGATTAGAGCAGGGGTCAATACAATAGAGAATAGAAAAACTACTGAGAAAAATCAAAACAAAAGTTGGTCTCTGAACAGACCAACAAAATTGACAAATCTTTACCTAGATTAACTAAGAGAAAAGGAGAGAAGGCTCAATTTGCTAAAATTAGGAATGAAAGAGGGGATATGACCACTAATCTTACAGAAAGAAGGATTATAATAGAATACTATGACCTATCATAAACCAATAAATTGGATAAATAATATGAAATGGACAAATTCTTAGAAACACATAAACTACTAAAACTAACTTAAGAAAATGGGCAACCTGAATAGATCTCTAACAAACACAGATTGAATTAATAATCAAAAATAGTATCCACAAGATAAGCTCAGTTCCAGATGGCTTCACTGATGAATTCTACCAAACATTTAAGGAAAAATAAATCCTTCACAGATTCTTCTAAAAACCAGAAGAGGAAATGTGTCAATTCATTCTGTAAGGTCGGTATTACCCTGATATTAAAACCAAACAAAGACATCACAAGAAAACCAGAGACCAAAATGTCTTATGTATACCAACGCAAAAATTCTCAACAAAGTACTACCAACTGAATCCAGCAACATTTAAAAAGTGTTATACCCCATGACCAAGTGATATTTATCTCAGCATGCAAGGTTGGTTTAAGACCCGCAGCGAACACCATACTTAGTGCTGAAAGACTAAATGCTTTTCCCCTAAGATCAGGAACATTTGAGATGAGGAATGAGACAAAGATGCCTATAATCACTACCACTTTCATTTAACATTATACTGAGAGTTCTAACCAGGGCAATTAAGCAAGAAAATAAAATAAAAGGCATCCAGAATAGAAAGTAAAACTATTATGATCTTCTATATAAAAATCCAAACAAATCCACGAAAAAAGCCATTAAAATTAATAAATGAGTTCAGCTAGGAAGGATACAAGATCAACTGTATTAAAAAAAAATCAACTGTATTTCTATACATTTCCAATGACTAACTATAAATGGAATTTAAAAAAATTCTATTTACAATAGCATCAAAAATAATATACTTTAGGAATAAATTTAACAAAAGAAGTGCAAAAGCAATACTCTGGAAACTACAAACTGTTGCTGAAAGAAATTAAACATCTATATAAATGGAAAGACATCCCATGTTTGTGGACTGAGAGACTTACACTTACTTTGCAGGACTGTTAAAGGGATCAAATGAGACAATATGAGCAAATTTATGAACTTTAAAGTTATTGGTGGTAGTTGTTATTAATGCCTTAAGGTCCACAACCTCTGAGTCTTTCTAACTAAAAAATGAGTTAAAGTGGCTTCACAGCCTTAGAAACCCAAACAGTGGAGGGCGCATATGGTGAGCACTGAAGACAATTGCCTCTCATTTCATGACGTCCAGGAGCACCGTTACAACTGTGGGAGCAGATGATCATGTACTATTCCCTTGAAAAAGCTAGGGTGGAAACAAGAACCACGAAGATTATCCAGGAACGAATAAAGGAATTTGAGAAATGCAAAACCTATACCATGTCTCAGCATGAAGGAGTTGATGAAAAAGGACCCGAACCATTTCACAAGCAACTTTCACAAACTTCTGTACAGTAAGACTGAGAAGCAGAATTTATGAAGCACAGTCTATGACATAAAAGAAGCAATCAAGTCCTTACTCATCACTCTGAAATACATGATAGAAGGGACACAGAATACCAAAACGGAAAGAGCCACAGTCTGGTCTAAATCCCACAGATTCATAAAAAAGAAGACTGAAGAGATTACAAAAAATATTCGACAGAATAATCTTCAGGGCTTTGCTACAGTTTCTTTCATTTCCTCACAATGCCCCCCTTTTTGTTTCCAGCTCCTGCTCCCTAGAAAAACCTGTGGTGCATATGCATATTTTTTAAAACTAGTTCTGTTCACAGAGGAAATTCCGAAGTAAAGAGAAATCAAATACTTAAAGTATTCATTACCTTGGGAAAATCAGAGCTGACTCCTATGTAATTTAAGCATCCTTGAGCAATCCTCTGCTAATCCTCAGTATATAAAAGAAGTAGAACAAGACCTTTTTAAAATGTTATTTTAATCAGTGTTTCTATGTCATTCCTCAAGTATCGGTTATCTTATTGTGCATCTGTGTGAACACAAATATGAGTATGTGCTTCTGCTACACCTCAGCAGAAATTCCAAAAGCTGCTCTTCAAGGTACCTTCTCACCTCCTCTCTAAATAACAACTCCTAAGGGCAATTCATCTCCTCTCTTTTGTGGGAGTTTATCCATGGTCAACAGCATAACAAGTTTTAGTGTAGTGCATACTTAGGCTGTGGTCCTGGTTTGCTGCTGTTTTGCTCTAGCAAGTTTCAGTTTGTGTTTCTCTGTGTAATAAAAAGATCAGGCTCTAAAATTCTATAAATCGCCTTTTAACATTGCTACGCAAGGAGGCATATTGTACACACACCAAGTGGTAAGCACAGTGTTGCGGAAAGAGTAGAGTTAAACAGACCTGAATTCAAATTCCCTCTGACATCTATGACTTGTCTGGCATTGGGCAAATTCTTTACCCTCAGAGACCTTTTTCCTTATTTGCTATATATCTATTATGACCAGCAAACAAAAGAATATAAATAATGTATAATAATAATAATGGATGAAAACTTCCCAGCAATATAATGTTGTATGTCAATTGTAGCTCAATTTTTTTAAAAACTGCTTAGCACAGTACGCCCTCAATAAGTGATCCGTTCCCACTTACCAGCAAGTTTCCACTCCTGAAAGTTCTTCTCTCTTAATACTTTTTTGATTGTTTCTAAACAAACTTCACTGACTAGATAGGAATTTTGTTTTTAACAAGTTAGGAGTAATTTCATTCAAACACATTCATAGCTACTTTATAAGAGTGCATGTAGGATGACAATTTAGAGCCAGCAGAAAATGTATCCAGCGGTGCACACAGCCTTAAGTGTAGGTACGTCGTGTACAATACAAAACTAAAACACAGCTACCACAGAACATTAGCTCCAAAAGAGGCACCCTCATTTTGCTTGGGGAAACTGACATCACGTGAACCAAATGCTTCCACTTCTTTACCACCTTTGGGGGTCAGAGTGCCCATTGCTGCTCAGCAAAATACATAGAAAACAATCAAATTATGAGTAGAGTTTTTTTCCAAAGAAGATAACATGTGCTTTTTTTCCCCACTGAAATTCCAAGTGACTTTCATTTGAGGAAAGAAGACAAGGTAGAAAACTCGAACACCACTCTGCATATTTACAATATGCAAATGAGCACAAAGCAAAACCTTGGTCTCAGTCATGAAAAACAGCCCCCCAGAGGACACTCTAGTATAAAAAGTAGTCACAGGCTCATTAACGGTAGCATCCACACAATGCTTCACAAATAACCACCTCATGGCTCTGACCTGTCAACTCTGGCATTTGCTCCCTGTGAGAGGGATCCTTCTAACTCAAAGTTACTTACAATCATCACACATCTGAAGACTGTGCGGGAAGCAACATTATTCATTTCTAAGCAGTAAACTTACTTAGGCTTGCTTAAATTTAAAATTCACTTTCGGTCTTAACACACAAGAGCCTTTTAAAAACACTTTTTTTTAACATAGTAATCTAAGCTTGTGGATATAAAAATTGATCCTTTCTCCATATGAAAATAAACTTTAGCGATACTCTTTACCTTCCCGCACCTAAGAGCCAGTGCCTCAAAGGCCCTCCTGAATATGCTGCTCCAGCTTTTCCTGTGTCACTTAAGGGAAAAGATGCTCTCTTTAAATAGGAAAAGAAAAACTATGCAGTAAGGACTCAAAGAGGCTATCTTGATTGTAACGCCAAATCACTGCCCCGCAAAGTCAAGATTATGAAAGGTTCTCTTGGCTGAGTTTTTTAGAACTCCCAGCGAGAAGGCGCAATCCCGGGCTGCGACGTTTCCCGTGTCACCGCTGGCCGGCCCGAGGGATAAGCCGGAAAAGGTGAGCGACATACCTGGAGGAAGCTGAAAATTAGCAGGCAACTGGATTGTTGTGGTGTTGGGTGCTTTCACAGCGACAATCTGAGGAGCTGGCAGACGAGGGCCGCTGCTGAGTTTAGGAAGAGCACTGACAGGAGTCACTTTAGTCACCAGGGTCCCCACGGGGGACCGCAGCGGCTGGGACGCCGTGGACTCCACGCAGACACTGACAGGAGCCTTAGTCACGGCGCCCAAGGCCACCGGAGTGCTCTCCACCCGGACGGGCAGAGCCGCGGCGGGGGCCATGGTCACGGTCCCAGAGGCGCCCACACCGGCGGGGGGAGCGGCGCCGGCCGGTTCTGTGAGGCCCGCGGGCATCCCCAGGTGGATCAGCGGCAGCTGAGGCGCCGCCGTTCCGGGAGCACAGGCGAGGGGACGCTTGACAAGCGGCAGCCGACTCCAGTGCAGTTCCGGCTCCACAGCATCGCTAGGGAGAGGCGCCGGGGCCGCCACACGAGTCAGTGACCGGCGCCGGCTGGACAGCGGGACCCCGGCGTCCCGGACCTTCCTCCAGTCCGCGCGGCCCCGCCGGCAGCCACACCTGCTCGGCCGCTCGCCGCTTCCTCAGCGGCGCTCACACGTGCGCCGGCTCAACCCGGCCCCTCAGCCTCGCGACCAGATGCAGCGGAGCCCGGCTGCGCGGCTCCCGGAAGGGCGTCACTTCGGCTCCCACCTTCCACCAAAACTCTGCGCGGCGGATTCCCCCGCCAGAAATTTCAAAACTACAAACCCAGAGCGGCCCAAAGCCCCCTACGCGCGCTCCGTACGGCCCCTCTGCGCGACCACGCCAGCCATGTTTATATAGCCACGCGGAGACCTCGCGCACGCGCACCAGCTACCGCCGCTGCCCCGGGCTTCCCCCAGAACCCGGCCGCGTGATTGGCCACAAACTGGAATCGCGCTCGTGACGTCAGTAGGGACGGCTCCAGAGGGCGTTAGAATCCGCCTCTGAATCCTGAGGAAGGAGGGGCGAGTTGCCAAAAATCTACCACGTGGCGAGGCCAGACAGCTCTTGGAAAACTGCGGTATCCGCGTTCAGCTCTCTCCTTGGTATCCCCAGTTGCGTGTTCCTTGAAGAGCCCGGACTATACTTTCCACAGGCTTCTTTTTAAGGAAACAGTGTGGAAGACCGATTTCAGAGAACGGTAACAAAGTAAGAACTCAATCACACTTCCTCACTGTTTTTCTGCGGGCTTGGCTGTATAGCGTCGTTAGAATGAGCATTGCATTTGACACTGTGAAAAAAAAACTTCCATTTCTTTCTTTTAAATGTTTAAGCATGGCGTATAATTTTACAGTCTGTAAAATGTGCCTATTTTCGTATAATTAATTTAGGGTTGAGCTGCCCCAAGGGAAAATCTCTTTCTTCCTCGGCGTTGCTGTAGATATCTCTGTCACCTCTGAACTTATTTAAGTTGTTTACGTGTCTGTCTGCTTGAAAACTGGGACAGTGTCTTTTGATTCCTACATCCTCAGATTCTAGCGCTTAGCTTTTAAGTGCAATGCTAGATATTCTTTGAATAAGTGAAAAGAGTGTGGCAAATGAATCAATGATACAAGTCAAATATGGGAAAACTTGCCCCTTAGAGATCTAATCAGAGAAGATGCCTTGATTTCAGGCTGTTGTCCTAATATTATATATTTTAGGAACTGACACTATACTGAATGAGATAGATTATGCAGGTAGGCAGGCAACGTGACGTTTACAGCTTCTAGTTCTCTCCCTCCCTGTCTGTTCCAACGGACAGGATCTATTCACAGTCCTCACACGTCACTGCGTTTGCCATCTCCCACATCTCAGCCAGTCCAAATCAAGAACCCATCTCATGACCCTAATCAATCGCAACATTCCCCATTTTATGAAGACTTACTTGATCACTTACCTTGCAGAAAACCCCTCCAAGTGGAGTTGAAGAGAGGAAAACTAAATTTATTGAGCACCTTTTGCGTGCTGGTCTTAGGAGATACCTTTCTTTCTCCTTCTTTCTTTCTTTCTCACTCTTTCTCTCTTTCTCTCCCTCCCTCTCTTTCTTTCTTTACCACCTCATTTTACTGACTTAAAAACTGTAAAAGTAAATTATCCATGAAGCTGGGAATCTAACCAGTCTGTATGAAGTCAAAGTACATCTCTTTCCACTACTCCACAAATGTCTGATTCATCTTATATCCTCCATTGCCGCTGGCAAAATGCCTTGCACAGAAAAGGTACTTAATAAATACTTGCTAAGTGAATGAATTAAATGGAGCCATGCAACATTTCCAGCGAAGCAAAACCATCTAGTGGATTTGAATCTTAGGCCTGCTCTTTACTAGATGGGCAAATTGTTTAGCCTTGGTTTTTCTCTCTCCGTGTAGTATAGTTCAGTGAATGCTAGAGGAAGGAAGGCTAGAGGAAGGAATGCTAGAGGAAGTTTGCTCTGAGAACTACCCTTTTCTAAACTTCCATTAAACCCCACCTCCAACTCACATACTTTATTTAGGTATGTAAATAACCTCTATCAAGTTACTAAGAGGCTTGACTTGAGGAAGTATACTTTCTCTTTAAGGTGACCTTGAACATTTTTCTTTTATGTTTGCTTTATAATTTGCCTTGCTAATGGGAACTTTAATTTTCTAGTTGAAAAAAATATACTCCTCCTTACCCAGCACTTGTCCTGATATTTGGAGTTTAGCAATAATTATGTTTATTACATTTCCTTCCTATAGAAACTTATAATAATAAAATAGGATACATAGGAAGGCAAAATGCGTTCTGTCTCTATGTAAGAAAAGAAAAAATGTAGGGGGAAGATTATATCTTGATTTTATTAGATTTATCTGTTAAAATATTTGTAAAATTAAAGATGTTAAAAAATACTTATTCATTTACCTTCTGTCTTAGTCCAGAGAACTAATCCCATTCATGAGGGTTCCACTGTCATAATTTTACACCTCCCAAAAGCCCCACCTACTAATACCATCACCTTTGGGAATTAGGATTTCAAAATACAAATTTTGGGGAGACACAAACATTCAGATTATAGCGCCTTCTAAATGATGGACTAAGTCATTAATTGTCCAAATATTCTGCTTATCAACTCAGGTAATAAAACAAAATTGAACAAATACAAAATTTATGTTCTGAATATTTTACTATTTTACATACAAACACACACAAACGTAATTTAACTAGGGTACAGTTATCGAGTGGACAATGTAAGTTATTCTTATTGTCCATTTGATTTTCCAAGTACCTACAGTCTCTTCACAAAATGAATAAAAGTTTACTACTCTAGAATTTAAGTAGGAAGCCTTCTTTATCAGTGCAATGAGACCAGCTGAAAAATCTGCCAGAGAAAACATAACTGTTTGACTAAGATGGCTATGGCCTCAGCTTCAAAGTGAGCCAGGAACAACTGTGTGCCTTCAAGTTCTATACCTTGAACCTAGTCCAGTATCTATGTTTTGCATCAGAGCATTTAAATACTTTCTGCAACAGAACACCACTCTGTCATTCCTTTCCTCTTAAAGGAATGTGACTCAAACTTTTTTTTGGCCGCGCCATGTGGCTTGCAGGATCTTAGTTCCCCAGTCAGGGATCAAACCTGGGCTCCCGGCACAGAGTCCTAACCACTAGACCACCAGGGGATTCCTGTGGTCCAGACTCTTAAAGAGTTTTGACTTCATGAATGATTTCCATTTTTGGTGGCTTCATTAAAGATTCAGTGAAGTCTGAGACACTTTTTAAATTTTTTAGTGTTTGAAATCTTGCTCTTAGAAAAAATGAATGCAGCTGAATGATCCTAACATAAGAGATCCATTCACACTATGGAATATTAACTAGCGTTAAGACTTATACATTTAGGGACTTCCCTAGTGGCTCAGTGGTTAAGAAACTGCCTGCCAATGCAGGGGACACTGGTTCAAGTCCTGGTCCGGGAAGATCCCATATGCAGCAGAGCAACGAGGCCCATGTGCCACAACTACTGAGCCTGTGCTCTAGAGCCCGTGGGCCACAACTACTGAGCCCATGTACCACAACTACAGATGCCTAGAGCCCTGCTCCGCAACAAGAGAGGCTGCTGCAATGAGAAGCCCATGCACCGCAACGAAGCATTGCCCCCGCTCGCCACAACTAGAGACGGCCCGTGCGCAGCAACAAAGATCCAACTCAACCAAAGATAAATAAATAAATAAAATTTATTTTTTTAAAAAAAGATTTACACACTTAGAGGTACATTTATGGAAAAATGATCATGGTATATTGTTAAAATTTAAAAAAGGAGGTTATAAAATAGTATGCAAAGTATGACTCCATTTTTTTGTAAACTAAAACAAAATTTTAACCAATAAGCAGATTAGATATATACTCAGAAGAAAATCTAGATTATACACCAAACCCTTAACAGAGGACATCTCTATTTGGAGATACTCTAAGTGATCCTTTTTTTTTTTTAATTGAAGTATAGTTGCTTTACAATATTGTGTTAGTTTATACTGTACAGCAAAGTGAATCAGCTATACATATACATATATCCCCTCGTTTTTGGATTTCCTTCCCATTTAGGTCACCACGGAGCATTGAGTAGAGTTCCCTGTACTATGCAGTAGGTTCTGATTAGTTAACTAAGTGATCCTTTTTAAAAAAAATTCTGTGTACTTTCTAATTCTTTTAACAATGAATGAATAGCATTTACATAGTCAAAAATTAACACAAGCTTTTTCTTAAAATATGTATTCTTAGTAACAATTGAAATCTGTAAACACAGCTAAGTACTCCCTAGTCTCCTTCACATAGCATCCAAGAAACTTCACTGAACTTCACCAAGCTGGAAACCTTCCACTGGCCCATAGGTAACTACGGGAATTTCCCAAATATCCCAAACTTTCTCTCAACTTTATGCCTTTTCATACATTGGTTCACATCCCTTCAAAGACCTTCCCCATCTGAAACATGTTCTACCTGGCCAATTCCTGTTTGGCCTTCAACAGGCTACAGCCTACACTGGATGAATTCAGTGCCTCTTTCGTCTCCCATAGCACACTGTAGTATCTGAGTTGTTTTTCTTGTCTGTCCTCTCTTACTAAATTGTGAACTTCCTGATAGCTGAGACTGTGTCATGTTCATCTCAGAACCAGAAGAGAGAATCTAATACATAGTAGAAAGACAAAGAGTACTTCTCCAACTCCTATTCCAATCCCAACCTCTAGACTGGCTACCAGGGGCAGGAATTCTGTCTTGTCTGTGTATTCCTGGTGTCTGATAGGAGAGTAATATTTCAGCTTTCTGTTCTCAGTCTATACTTTCCTTGGGTGATAACATTCACTTCCATGGCTTAATTTCTATCTATATGTTTATGACTTCCAGATCTATCTATCTATCTTTGGCCCAGTTTCTCTCCTGGTTTCCAGACTTAGGTAGACAGCTGCCTACTGTCTTCACCTGGATGTCCCACAGGTTCAAACTAAACTTATTCTGCCATCTTCAAACCTGCTTTTTCTTCTATAATCCTATTTCAGTGAACCAATGAACCCCTTTCCAGTTGCCTAAGATGTAAAGTGAGGAACTGACCTTGAGTTTTCCCTCTTTTTCACCCCTGTTTCAATCAGTCTTAGATCCTGTCAATCCCAGGATTATATCTGTAATATCTCTGTGATCCATCGACTTCTCTCATTCCCACCATCACTCTTCTAGTTCAAACCCAAGTGCAGTCACTTAAATTATACTAACTGTGCTGTGTCCATACCTCTAGCCTTGCCCCTCCATTCTATTCTGGAGTCTGCAATTAGAGAGACTTTTTTTTTTTTTCCAAAATGTTCCTTTAAGCACTAACATGGTAGTTATTATCATCATTCTTTGATTTAGGATTATTTTTCTTTCTTACTGAAAGGAACCTAAAAAGAAAACAATTTCTATATTTAACCGTTTATAATTCTGTCATTCTGGCTGAATTCTAATTTTTGCATATTACTTTCTAATCCTTGTCCATTGTTTGCCTGTGAAGTATGATTTTGTATATAACTTATAGAACTTACCTTTGCCGAAATAATTTTCCATGCCTAAACATTTAAAGCAAGTCACTTGCATAGTTCCATACTTCTAAAATGTCTTCATAATGATCATTTTACACGTTTATGAAATACAAACACATAATTGTTTGCATGTATAATTACAAATTATGATAAATGCTATGAAAGAAAAGAACAAGGTGCTTCAAAAGAGGGTAATGGATAGGATCTAATTTCACTATGGAGATAGGGGAGTGTTCCAGGAATTAAAAGAATGCCTGTGAGACAACTAGAGGAAGGGTGGCCTAAATGACCTTTGGAGAGGCCAAAAGGGGCTTGACCACCTTCAGGGCTTAAAGGTCATGTGATGTGCAAATGAAAGCAATTGAAATATTTTAAGCAGAGGAGTAAAAATGGATCAATTTACATTTGAAAACTTTTTATTTGGAAATAATTTCAAATTTAGAGAAGAGCTGCAAGAAATGGTACTTAAAATTCCCATATCCTCTCCATCCAGATTCACCAATTTTAACCTTTTGATTTGTTCATCACTTGCTCTCTTTGTGTATAAGTGTGTGTGTATGCATATATAGTAAACATACTCACTCGATCCTCATTACTCACACATGCTGTATTTGCAAATTCAAATTCAAACCCCCTACCTGCTAAAATTTATTTGTTCCTCCCCTCGTGCCCTGTGGTACTTGCAAGGTCTTTTGCAGACATTTGCAGATCAGGGAAAATTTTAGTTGCCAAATGTGCACATTCCCAGGTGAGCTCAAACAAGGCTCTGCCTTCTTGTTTTAGCTCCCATACTGTAAACAAGTATCCTTTCTGCAGCCTATTTAGTGCCATGTTTTTCATATTTTTGTACTTTTTGTTGATGATGTCACTGTTTAAAATGGTGCTCAGGCACAGTGCTGAAGTACTGTCTAGTGTTCCTAGGTTACATGCCTTACAGAGAATATATGTGTTAGATACGCTTCTTTCAGGCATGAGTTATAGTGCTATTGGTTGTGAGTTCAATGTTAATGAATCAACAATATGTATTAAATAAGGTATCTTTAAACAGAAACACATAAGACATGTTGATACATGGAAGGGTGGGGGAAAAAAAGCATGTTATGACCAGAGGCTTACAGGAACCTAACTCTGTATTTCCCCTAGTCATGATTTTTTAGTATTTGCTAATTCAGTGTTCTGTGACTTCATAGAACACAATCACCACAAATAATGAGAATCAATTCTATATACACTTTTCCCCTAAACTACTTGAAAGCAAGTTGCAGACTTACCCCATTACCCCCCAATACTTCAGTTTACGTTTCCTAAAAACAAGGACTTATATAACCACAGTACAATTAACAAAAGTAGGAAATTTAACATTGATACAACTATTTAGTCAGCAGATCTTTAATCGACAGATCTTTTTCAATTTTGTCCCAATAATGTTTTTTATAGCAAATTTTTTTCTAATCCAGGATCCAATCCAGAATCATTCGTTGCACACAGTTTTATATCTCTTCAGTCTCCTTCAGTGTAGAACAGTTCTCTGCCTTTCTTTTTCATGATATTGCCATTTTTTCTTTTTTTTTTTTTTTTTTTTGCATTACGCGGGCCTCTCACTGCTGTGGCCTCTCCCATTGCGGAGCACAGGCTCCAGACGCGCAGGCTCAGCGACCATGGCTCAGGGGCCCAGCCGCTCCACAGCATATGGGATCTTCCCGGACTGGGGCACGAACCCGTGTCCCCTGCATCGGCAGGTGGACTCTCAACCACTGCGCCACCAGGGAAGCCCGGTATTGCCATTTTTGAAAAAAAAAAAAACAACAGACCCTTTATTTTGTAGAATGTCCTCAATTGGGTTTGTTTGTTGTTTCCTCATGATCAGATTCAGGTTATGCATTTTGACAGGAATACTGCATGAGTGATGTTATGTCCTCTGTGTCACATTAGGAGATACGTTATGTAAGTTTACGTTATTACTGTTTACCTTAAATTTGATCACTTGTTTATGTCGGTATACGCCAAGTTTCTCACCATAAAGTTAACTATTTTTCCTCTTTGTATTTAATAAGCAGTGTGGTGGGACATATTTTGAGACTATATAAATATCTTGTTCTTCATCAAGCTTTGCCTTATTAATTTTAGCATCCATTAATGACTTGGCTGAATCAACTGTTACTATGATGGCCGCAAAATAGTGATTTTTTTTTTATTTAGCAAATTTAATCAGTTATACATATACATATGTTCCCATATCCCCTCCCTTTTGCGTCTCCCTCCCGCCCTCCCTATCCCACCCCTCCAGGCCGTCACAAAGCACCGAGCTGATCTCCCTGTGCTATGCGGCCGCTTCCCACCAGCTATCTACCTTACATTTGGTAGTGTATATATGTCCATGCCGCTCTTTCGCTTTGTCACAGCTTACCCTTCCCCCTCCCCATATCCTCAAGTCCATTCTCTAGTAGATCTGTGTCTTTATTCCTATCATACCCCTATGTTCTTCGTGACATTTTTTTTCTTAAATTCCATATATATGTGTCAGCATACAGTATTTGTTTTTCTCTTTCTGACTTACTTCACTCTGTATGACAGACTCTAGGTCCATCCACCTCATTACAAATAGCTCAATTTCGTTTCTTTTTATGGCTGAGTAATATTCCATTGTATATATGTGCCACATCTTCTTTATCCATTCATCCAATGATGGACACTTAGGTTGTTTCCATCTCTGGGCTATTGTAAATAGGGCTGCTATGAACATTTTGGTACATGACTCTTTTTGAATTATGGTTTTCTCAGGGTATATGCCCAGTAGTGGGATTGCTGGGTCATATGGTAGTTCTATTTGTAGTTTTTTAAGGAACCTCCATACCGTTCTCCATAGTGGCTGTACCAATTCACATTCCCACCAGCAGTACAAGAGTGTTCCCTTTTTTTCCACACCCTCTCCAGCATTTATTGTTTCTAGATTTTTTGATGATGGCCATTCTGACTGGTGTGAGATGATATCTCATTGTAGTTTTGATTTGCATTTCTCTAATGAGTAAAGATGTTGAGCATCCTTTCATGTGTTTGTTGGAAGTCTGTATAT